>NW_017296741.1:1075095-1127336 GCF_001594075.2 Trachymyrmex cornetzi | reverse complement strand
AATTATATAATATTATCTTATTTCCAATTGAGACATTCCAAATAGTACAAGCTTATGTACAAGCTTGTGCGTTGCTACACGTTACGCTATGCGTTATGCATTATGCCTTATGCATTACGCAAAAGTCTGTGCTGCGGCCTATACGGATTCAATTCATCCAAGGCTGGAGTCCCATGGGGCGTATTTAGGGTTGCCGCACACGAAATTCCATAACCGCGGATCTACAATAGGTGTTTTAAGCCTTAAGCCGTAAGGAATTGATCAATTACAGTCGAATCCGAGAAGAATAAGCGACTGTGATTCGCTCATTTCTTATGGCTTAAGGCTTAAAACCTTATTGTAAACCTATCATGAAATATGTCGGAATAGATTCCGATCGGAATTATTCCATTTTCCCTAGAAAACACAATAGAAATCTAGGGAATAATTGAATACTTCCGATCGAAATCGATTCCGACTTGTTCTATGATAGGTGCCCTGGGGTAATACTATGCGTAAAGTGTAAACTTAAGGGTGGAGTCCCATGAAGCGTATTTGCCGCGTATCGCGTAACCGCGTAACCAATCAATAATCAGTAAAACGCGAAATCACAATAGTGGATCGCTTCTGATTGGTTACGCGATACGCGTTACGCGGAAAATCTGTGCCATGGGACGGCACCCTAAGCCGATGAGTCATCAGGATGCTGCTTTAGATGACGTTCGCCTGTCTTTTTACATCATGGATAAATCGAACTATCGGATATCATATCTGGATATCGAGAAAGCGCTGTTTTTAGCTATATTAACGGGAGTGGGAGAAATATCTAGATATGCATATCTCCGTGAAATCGCAGCTTAAGGGGATCGATTCTGTATCTTCAAACAAGGGGGTCGATTCTGTATCTACAAACAAGGTGAAAATTACAAAAGTGAGCAAATTTACTAGGCGTTGACCAATGAAATTATAAGTATTCTAGTAAATTCGCTCACAAAAGTAATTTTCACCTCATTTCAAGATACAGAATCGATCCCAAGGTGAAAATTACAAAAGTGAGCAAATTTACTAGGCGTTGACCAATGAAATTATCAGTAGTCTAGTAAATTCGCTCACTTTTGTAATTTTCCCAAGATCGATCCCAAGATCTGACTATAGGGGTTTGTTCGCGTCGCGTGCTCCAACATGCTCCTGCCATAGTTCCTACTCAATTCTAATGAGCGCATTGGAGTGAGGAACAATGGTAGAAACATATTGAAGCATGTTTGGGTATGCGACGCGAACAAACCTTATGAATACCGGCCATAGTGCGGTATCGTATATACGTGGCACGATAAAGTAACTGGGTGCATCCAGAAGCACGACCGCTCACTGAGTGCTCATTGAGCTCTTGTATCTGTTTGGTCTATATTTTTAGATCTAACGGAATATGCCAATAAGATAAAAAAGCTCACTGAGCGCTTAGTGAACGGTTGTGCTTCTGGATGTACCCACTGAACTAGAAATATGTTCCGTATTACGTATGAAATGCATGGACTGCATTATTAGAGCATGTTTTAGGCCAATATAAAGGCCATTCTACATTATATCATATCATAGACGTCGCAAGTACAGTATAATCATATCCAGTAGCAACACTGAACGTCGGCATCTTTGATGTAGGTGTTCTTAGGTCATACGATTCACCACCATATATTGGCTGCGTTCGGGAACGTCGCTCAGATGCCTCCGATGCCTCGGATTCATCATCTGTCCTTGTTTAATATTAGATGTTAAACAAGGACAGATAATGAATCCGAGGCATCGGAGGCATCCGAGCGACGTTTCCGAACGTAGCCATTGTGAATTTGAAAAGCACATTGTAAAACTAAAATATTCCAGACGAGTTTTAGGAAATTTTATTATCGTTCTCAATTGTTTTCTATCAACTTTTTTTGCCAGGGTTCTGTCCTGTGTTCAGATGAAAAAGTGAACAAGAGAATAGAATGATTAAGGATAATCGATTTGCAAAACCAAACGCAGATTATGTTTTATATTTATATTAAGTGCTATTAAGAATTAAACGAAGTTAATACACGGTTACTTTATCGCATACCGTATTATGCTACATCTAATTGTATCCTAATTTCCTTATAGTCGTATACTTACCAGATCGGGACCGACGAAGCCAACTCAATTATACACGTGCGAGGCAGTGAAGACTATTGAAGACAGTACAAAAAATGGTAGAACATTCTCTTCTGTATCCTACTGTGGCGAGTCACGGAAAGGTAGGGATGGGCGATTTTTATCGATTAATCGAAAACATCAATAGTTTTTTAGATTTGTCGATAATTTTCACTGTTTATTTTTCCGTTCGATTAATCGAAGTTCGATTTTTTTCCCTCAACATTGGCTGCGTTCAGCAGAACGCAATAGTTTTGCAACCGTTTTATGATTCTCTGCTGAGATAGGACTATTTCTCTTGATCTAAGAGCACAACTCAATCAGCGCGAAGAAAACTTCCAACAGTTGCAAAATAAACTCTGCTGAACGCAACCATTGATAAACTGCCACTCACCCCAGTCAGAAATAATAGGACTTCGAATCAATGTCGTACAACGACATTGAAATAAAGTCAAATTTTAGACAACTTTAGGTTTTCAACATCGAAATGAGGTGATCCCGATTGACCACGTCTCGATTGGACACCACCAATCACAGCGACCGGTGCTTAGGAGCTTTGTAGTCTCAAGCGCTGTGAGTGGCTCGTGTCCAATTGAGCCGTGTCCAACTGGGTGCCACCCGTTATCAATCGGGATCACCCCACTCGACCCGACTCCGAGTCAATAGTCTGTTCTGTTTAGCTGCAAAAGAAGAGCTAAATTGTGTAAGAAATGCAGCTAAAAAGAACAGACTGTTGACTCAGAGAGTCGGGTCGAATCAGTAAATCGAATACGCTATGTATCAAGAGTAAAGCGGGGAGCACAGACTCCGGATCTACAATAGGGTTTTAAGCCTTAAGTCGTACGAAATTGACCAATTACAGTCGAATCCGAGAAGAATAAGCTACTGTGATTCGCCCATTTCTTGTGGCTTAAGGCTTAAAACCCTATTGTAGATCCGGGGTAACGCTTCACCTAATAAAGCATGGTTTCATGGGGCCAATTTATCAAGAGAAGAAATTGTAATGATTAACCGCTTGAGATCAAATCATATAAACGTCAATGAAAGTCTCTATAGAGTCAACATGGTGGAGTCTCCCGCATGCCCCTGCGGTGATTGATCAAATCATATAAACGTCAATGAAAGTCTCCATAGAGTCAACATGGTGGAGTCTCCCGCATGCCCCTGCGGTGACCCTCGACAATCAATCGGTCACCTTATATTTCATTGCGAAATCTTCAATTCCAACTCATCTCCCATTAGAAATTACATAATGCAGAAATTTCCTAATCCCTTCCCGAACCTCCACCCGGCCCTCCGCTCCCCTTCTCCTAAACTATGTCGTCTGCTCTTGGCATGCATGAAGGCCAACGAGCTTTTCTTTCAACTACTCTATATTTTTTTCCCCCTTCCCTTCTCCTTTGGCGCGCGACTCACCGTTGGGTGGTGACGGTGACAGGCGTCTGGCGATGGGGAGGGGTATTGAGATTCGAGATTGCGCGTCATTACATCAAGTCGGCAACCCTTCAACGTTTAACAACCAGATATGCAGACCTCAATAATGGCCTAGGTTTCAGCCTGGTTGGCTGCCTGGCCAAATACTAGGAAGAAGAAGAAGAAGAAGCTTAACCTCATTTGTAGGTTGTGTATCGAAAGTTTATTTTATAGGTTATATTATTCAAAATATTATCTAAACAAATTATGAAAAAAACGTTATGGTGTGTATAATAAATATTTATTTTCAAGTTATTTTTTGGGTTATTAAATTATTCTGCATATATATGAATGCAGAACTGATAAATAGCAAAATTAATTAATAAGAAGTGTCAAGAGAGAGTAGTCAATAATTTATTTATAATTTTTATTTATAAATAGAATAAAAAAATCGACTTTTTCAGTAAAGCTGATAAAGTGGAACGATTGTGTTGAAGCCATTTTTTCCTTAATACATTTAAACGTCGAAAATTATGTCTTTAAGTGACAAAACGAATGTTACGACTATAGAGAGAGACGACAGGAAAAGCATACGAAAGCAGAAACGTGCTCATCACAGGTTGCTCCGAGACATGAACATTAAATGTACCGAGCAGCCTACGCAGGTAAATGTGTGCTCATTCTAGACTAGAATGTGAAATTTGTTTTAATCACTTTTAAGTTTGATATTTTTTATAGCACCTGATGATATGCAATGGTGGTCTAGTTACTGGTATCAAGAGAGAGACATTGCAGTGTGTATTAGACCCTCTGATCTCCAAGTATACTTTGATAATGCCAACAAGCAAGTCATACTGCTTCGTAACGTGCAGCTCAAAGGAGGATGCAACATGTGTATACAACTATATTAATGGACGCATTAAGCTTCCGGGTCAGAATGGCCCATTATATGTATGCTATACCGAAACAGGTATATTGTTATAATAGAACTACTTAATTCCAATTATAATTTAAAATTCTTTATCTAACAATGTAATATTCTCTTTTTAGTTTCTGCCACAGATTATGTTGTGTCCGATCCTGCATTTCCCCCTGGTCTTACTTTAATGGAGAATTTCATAACAGAAGAGCAAGAGAAAATTTTGTTAGGAACGCTCAATTGGGACAAATGTAAAAATGTGATAGATTTGCAGTCAATTAATTGGGATGAATATGGTAAAATAGATTTGCAATATATAATTCAATAATGTGATTAAGAAGATAGTTTAAAAGAGAGTGTTTTCTCGTTTTAGCTAGTACTTTAGCAACTGTCTGGTCGCAACTGAAATACAGAGATGTAAAACATTTTGGGTACGAATTCGAATATGACACAAACCTAGTAAATCCTGACAAACCTATCGAGCCAATTCCCCAAGAATACAAATTTTTGCAAACTTTATTTGACAAGCATGGTCATAAGTATACTTATGATCAGTTGACTATCAACAGGTATCTACCTGGGCAAGGTAATCTTGATATTCATACAATTTCGTAAAATTGTGCATATTTAAAAAAAATTGTTTAAAGTAAAGATTTTTTGATTAAACATTTTTTAATTTCTTATTATATTAATTACATTAATATTGATATTATATGATTTATGTAAATTGTATAAATTTAATATATTTTAATCGTAGAATTAAATACAATTGAGTTAATAATTTGGATCGTTTAACTTAAATCATATATTATATTGTAATATATAATCTTATTCAGGTATACCACCGCACATTGACACACATAGCGTCTTCGAAGACACTATATTATCTCTGTCACTAGGATCCACATGGATCATGAACTTCAAGAAGGAAGATAAAAAAATCGATGTTCTCCTACCAGCCAGATCTTTATTAATTATGACAGGAGAAGCGAGATATGCATGGACACATGGCATTTGTCCTCGTTACAGTGATGTTATCAAGACAGAAAATGGACCTACATCGCAGGAACGTGATATCAGAGTATCTTTCACCTTCAGAAAAGTACGACGTGGTGAATGCTACTGTGATTTCAAAAACTACTGTGATACTGCAAAACGTGAAACTTTCATTGACGACAAGGCAGCGTCGGGATTGGAAAGTTCATATGTACATAAGGTGTGTAGATTCGAATGCTATGTGAATGTTTTGTTTCTTATGATTACTGAAATTGTGCTCTTACAGGTTTATGAGGAAATATGTAATCACTTTAGCGAGACGCGACATAAACAGTGGCCCAACGTAACAAAATTCCTTGAAAGTTTAGAAGAAGGCACATTGCTTTTGGATGTGGGTTGCGGGAATGGCAAATATCTTTGTGGAGATCAGAATGTATATAAGGTGTACTTTCTTATTATTTCATTAATAGTAGCTTAATTAATAGGAATCAATTAAAATTCAAACAAGTATCAATAATAAAAAAGTTGTTAAGAATTGGCGTGATAAATGGAGTGATAAACGGAGTGTGTGTAGTTACATTTATACAATTACTTTAATTAAACTACAATTGTGTTCACAAACCATACGTTTCGGGTCTAATTCGATCCATTTTCCATAGTATTATTATTAATATACAAAATTAACGATAGTTCCACATCTTGATAAAAAATGAGCAAATGTTTAGATTTAATGAAGTTGGATGATGTCTCGCTTTTTTTACCACAGCTGAATACAAGTTTTTGTTTTCTTAAGATACGTAACTATCATTAATTTTGTATATTAATCATTGATATTGCTGAGGATGGCTCGAATTGGAATCGAAACAGTTTGCGAATCGAATGTAGTCTGATTATGATACATATTAAAGTAATTGTATAAATGTAATTGCGCTCTGTTTACCGCGCCGACCTCTAGCTCTTTTTATTGATGTTTGTTAAGACAGAAGTTTTTTGTTATATTATTATTTCAATTGTTGATATTTCATTAATAGGAATATATAATTAGGTATTAAAAAAGTTGAATATGCTGACATTTAGTTTGGTTTATATTATATCTTTTCAAGCAGAGGCGTTACTAATCTCGAGAATTATCTTAGATGGGATGTGATCATAGCTCTGGATTGATGGGTATATGTCGCAAACGAAACTTCGAGGTTCTTCAGTGTAACTGCCTATATTTACCGTATAAAGATGGTTCCGTGGATGCGATAATCAGTATTGCAGTTATTCATCATTTATCCACTGAGGAACGGAGACTACGAGCTATCTCCGAGATAGTTCGAGTGCTGAGACTAAAAGGGAGATGTTTGATTTATGTGTGGGCAATGGAGCAACGCAGGAATTCCCAGGATTCGCTCTATTTAAAGTCTGGCAAAAAAAGCAAGGAATCTGAGAGGATCAATCAGAGCAGAATCAATCATGAGAGAATCTCCGAGTGTAATTTAATGTTACCGATTCACGAAAATAGGATGGTCTTCCCTCAGAGCGACATGCTGGTTCCCTGGACCAAGAAGAGCGGTGAACATTTTCTGAGATATTATCATGTATTTCGTGATGGCGAGCTCGCGAGATTGTGCACAAAAATACCATCGGTCTCCATTAAGGAGGTGTACTATGATCAAGGCAATTGGTGTGTGATTTTGGAGAAATGTACAGAGATTATAGAATAAAAATTAGATTGAGATAATTAATCTCCCAAAATTATATATTTTTAAGTCTAGTCGCTATCTATTAAGTCTATTAAGTCTATTTCTTTTTTTTCCGAAGATGGTGATTTGACGAGAATTTCATCGTCCGAATCAGAATTAAATATATTAAAAATTTCTTCTTTCGTAATTGAATTCTGCAAGAACATTACAAAATTATTGCAATTATCAATTTGAACAAAATTGAAAAAATTACTATGATACTATAATAAATACATTCTTTTTCTGTACTTACAATGGGAATGGATATTAATTCAGCAGATCCTTCTTCATATTTTATAATACGACTCTTTTCCTCATTTTCCACTTCCATAAAATCATCTGTAAAATTGTATATATACATATATAATTATATTTCGTATATCAAATAAAATAAAATTAATCTTTAATTATTAATTTTAATTCAATGTGTGTAATGAAAGCTGTTACTAATTCTAATTCAAGATGATTATAAAAAATTATTAAAATTTACTTCAATTTATAATAAAATAAAATTAATCTGATTTAAACAAATTTAATCTTAACACACATGCACATATAAAAAAATAAGTTGGATGAAATATATACCTTCGACTATAGCTGTTGCGTCCCATTTGTGTAATTTAATGTTAATGTGATCGCCAATCGTTGTCGTTAACTTATTCACTTGTATGCTTTCTTTAAATCTAGATATATTACTGTCATCTTTTTTATATCTATAATAAAATATTTTTTTAATAATCTTAATTTTCTTCCATATTGTTTAAGATAATCAGAGAATTTCTTCTCTGATTAATATTTCAAATTAAATTGTATGTGAATAAAAAAAGTTAATGTCTGTCATGAATATTTAGATTATTTATTATATTTTATATTCGTAAAAATTATTTTAAAATTAAATTAACATACAATATAATTAAAATATTACTTTCAAAACAACCTAAATTCATACCTTGACTGCACATCCTTGATTACTGCTTCCTTGATCTGCTGCACCAATTTTGTTGCATAATTAGCTGCGTCATTAGAAACAGCGGATATGACGTCTTTGACCGTCATAGTTTTTGTTAAATAATCGAAATGCAAGCTACAAAGTTCTCTGTAAGAGTTCACGCCAAGACTAAGTTCAGCGACGCCAACTTTTTCTTCTACATAAGTGGGATCCATTATAGTGTTGCCACTGTGAAATTCATAGATTTTACATTATTTGCGCGTATAATTTAGAAATTGTTCAATTTTATTGATAGATTTTTCAAGTAAGAAGGAATTTTTTCTTATTTAAAATTCAACAAATAATTTCTGTTCCATCAACCAACCTCTTAAAAGTTATAAAAGATATGCAGACCGGGTAGTGGAACAATGTCAATGGTAGAAAATCTTTCTCGGAAGCCGGATGTATGATAATTTCCTCTCCGGTAGACGTGACGTCTGGCCTATGAAAATGCATAAGAGCAGCGAGTGTTGCTATTGAAGCACAATCCACAAGATTCCCATCATGATTTATGATATTAACGTCAATTCTCAAATTCCATACCTGAATAAAAAACCATGTAAGTCATAATATAACAAATGTTACATATAATATTTAACAGGTGCTTTCCAGAAGAATACACAAATGACACAATGTAACACAGCAAAACATTTAATTTCTGTTTAACATTGGCAAACAACAAAGATATAATAATTCACTGTTACATTACGGTTATATTGTGTTATCTGTATCTTTTGTTGATTAGTACCCAATATCAAGCATTTTAGTAACCTTCTTGTCTGCTACTATACAGAGAGATTCTAAATCCACACATTTTGAATCTTTAAAACATTTCTCCAGCTGCCTACTGATTAGTATAGCTGCTTCAGACTGTCTACCTCCTTCAAAATGTTGTGCTGCTAAAGGAGCAAGCTCAACATTTATGCGTATCATGCCTTCATTAGGACGAGATGTTTTTGGCTGTTGTATATCACATGATACTTGTGCTATGGCTCTGCAAAAAGAGATTTCTTTTTTCAATATTTTATATATTTATTAAAAATAATTTGCACATATTATTAACTGAAATTTACTTTGTATGTCCAAGAGACACCATACAACATCCCCAATTGGAGCTAAAGTAGATTTTTACTGAACGTGGTTCTAATAATTTTCGGCCGTCTAATCTCTGAAATATGATAGATTTATTATAAAGTTTTATTATTGCATATGCATGACACAAAATGTTTGTTTCAAAATTTATATCCATAATTATAAAATAATAAATAATACATTTTTTAAATATAATTATGGATAAATGATACATTAATTTGATGATTGATTAATGATACTTTAAATGATACATTAATTATAAATTATAACAATATGCATACACTATACTTTTAAAAGATATAAGGATTACTTATTGTTTAATAAATTTACAGGAAAAGTACTTACCGTTTCCTCCTCTATACATTTGTTTATAAAATTTCGTTCACAGTTTGAGAGAGGAATTTCCTTCATCTTTTAAAAATATTATCAAGGAAAGAGAGAGATATCAAAAATTATAGTAATCTGCACCTTGAAATTTGTTTATGGTTCATAAATAAATTATAACCTATAAACAATTCGTACACGTCGTTGGAGTAAAATACACTTTGATTACAAAGTTACCAGATTGACGATAACCAATCACAACGATTGATGTTTGGAATTTTTTTAGAAATTCTAGATACTCCCATGTGATTGTTTGACTTCCGGTTCCATTTCTATCGAGTTCCGGAAGTGTCCCGGTGGATGTCGCGGGACTTTGCGGGACGCAATCTTTATCCGGTACTGCACTCGTCCGGTAACATGGATTGTTTTTACGTCCAAAAATAAACACGGCTGCATTCTCGTTGACTTTCCCACGCTTGCCTGTATTTGAGAGACGAGGTAGGCATATGATTGAATGCGTGTTGCGCACAAAGAGACGAAGTGAACGGTCAACGGTAACTTTGAGGTTCGAGGAAAAGCTTTCACGGAGAGGAGAGTGTTTTGAAGTCGCTTGAAGTCAACTGTCAAAGCTTCTAAGAAAATACGTTCTACATAGGATCCATAAAAAATTGTGATCCTGAATATTAGGTCGGAAGTTCATCTGGGGGGCAATAAAGAAGAATAAGAGCACGCCTACGCGGAAGATGGTTGTCGTGAGGATCGTAAGAAAGTGAGCGACTCGATCAGCACATCATCAAGTTTATTGTGTAGGTACTGTGACCTTCGGGTTAGATAATCATTGGGCACAGAAGTAGAAGAGGAAAGTGATGACTTCAATACTCGGAGACCTCATATAAGTAGAAAAGAAGACAAAGAGCGACGTTGCAGTCAGGACGAAAAAGACGACTCTAATTCCTTTGATCTTCTGCACGAAAAACCTATTTTCGGCTAGGACACGACACTGCGGAAAGAGAGAAACTTGTCGTGAATCTTCCTTGCGCGAGATGACTGGCAATTCTTTCCCGAGGCAGTCACCAGGGTGATCCAGTCGCTAATATTGTGCCACAAACACGAGAGTTCTCGAAAGAACGAATCTGACGAATCTTGTTTAGGATAGATAAATAGACAGGTAGGTGAATGATTGCGATCTCGCATGGAGATTAGGTGGTCGCTCTTGGGGTTAGGAATGACCGCAGCGCGTGGCGGAGCTTTATCGAAGAGCAGCGCCTCGTAGTTCGCCAAGTCTCTGATCACTTTTGTAACTGCTTTTCGTCGCACCGCGACGTCTAGAATGATGGACGCAGGATTGTATACATTCAAACCATTTGTATTTACCAAGCCCGTGGTGAACGGGACGGAGCAGCCAAAGGCCCGAAGCGGCCACCGGATTGCTTGCGATCATCGGAACCTATACTCATACGGCGGCTTTAATCCATGTGTATCCGATACCGACCCTGACATGCGTGATGATCAGATGTGGAGTGCTAGCAAACCACTGTTCAAGGAACTATGGCGTTTCAACTTTGTCAGCAAGCGCTGGTTGCGGCTACCTGGTCAGGAAAATATGCCAAATGAACTGGCATCGAATGCAGTGATACTGTGTGGCAATACACTGATGGTGTATGGTGGCACCGGTGTGCCGTTTGGCGAGAATTGCAGCAATCAGCTGTACGTATGTAACGTGGACGATGGCGCCATCAACGCTGTGCCAGCCATAGGCGAGCTACCTGAACCTCAGTATGGGCAGGTATAATCATGTTTATCCGTATCATTTGAATTTCTATCTTCTGAGGGACACGGTACCAAGATTTGTTTATCTAGTCGTGTATCCTGTAATTTGTAATTTTTGTTTCTATTATATTGGAATAATATTGTTTCTATTAAAAATTATCATGCATAAGATAGAAAACTTGAGAACAGAGCTTGAATTGTTTGCTTGATGGTTTAACTATTGATTGGCAAACCATTAATTTTGTTCATTAAGAGATAACTGCTCTGCCATGGAACTAACCAATATTCTAACAAGAAATTAAAGTAATGAAAATGAAAAAAAAAAAAGATTTATCAAAGACTAAATATGAATCTCGGGTTTTATGATAAAAATCGCAAGACTCTCTGATCTACATGTCACTGTTTTGGTCTATGCTATTATTTTTTTTATTACTTGTATGCAACAAACTTTTACTTGTATAATAGTAAGATTATTTATTTTCTATGGATAGGCACTAGTATGCCACGGTTCCTATCTCTATACAGTCGGTGGTACTACTGGTTATGAATATACCTGCGACATTCACCGCTTCGATCTGAGAAGAGGCATCTGGGAGGTAGTATATATTTGCACAGGCAAGGATGAATCAGAGCCATATGGCAGATACAGGCACGAACTTGCTTTTGACGGCAAGATGATCTATGTTTTGGGTGGTGGTACTTCGAATGAATCCTATGGTTTCTTGGTGAGTGAATAAACACATAAAGCTTGTATATAAAGGCAGTTGTACTACTTTGTACTTAAAAAGTATAAAGTAGTATAAGGTGGTACTTCAACTGAATCCTATGGTTTCTTGGTGAGTAAATAAACGCGTAAAGCTTGTATAAAGGTAGTTGTACTACTTTGTACTTAAAGTACAAAGTATAAAATAGTACAACTGCCTTTATATACATCATGGTAAAAATGTAAAATTTAGTAACTGCATATAAACTAGTTAATGTATGCATTTATGTAAGGAATTTTAGCAAAAGTATCGACTAAGTATAAAAATGTCTATTATTCCTAATAAATGTATTGATTTATTAGATAAGCATTTGCTACAATACATTAATAAATGCATAATATTGTGAGTGTAAAAGTATACATTTTAATACATGTAATTTGACTAGTAAGTGTATATGCAGTTTTAGATTTTATGCTTTTATCGTGACATATATATTAATATAATATGTGTTGTGAAGGTGCATACTAAATACATATATAATTATTAATATATTGAATTTTCTATAAAAGTAGATATAAAAAAATATACAATAATTTTAATTTTCTCGTGTAATGTTTTGAATAAATTTTTTCAGGAAATACCGGCATTTGATTTGAAGACTAACAGTTGGAAGATTTTGAACACGCATGGCGAAACTGAAGAGACTATGGTACCGGCGCCACGACGTTGTCATGGTTCTGTACAGTACACAGACGAGATGAACGGCATTACTTCGGTCGTCATATCGGGCGGTTACAATGGTGACCGAGTATTTAATGACGTTTGGCGACTTAATCTTAGCACATTGCGATGGACACGCTTGCGAGAATGCATCCTACCATGTCCAGTGTATTTCCATTCGGCCGCGCTGACTCCAGAAGGTCGCATGTACATATTCGGCGGTATAGTTAAAATGAACAACAAGGTTATTATCGTATTTTAAATAACGTTCTACAAATGTTTTTTATTTAATGCACTTTCTTTTACTTGTAATCACGATTATTTGAATATTTTCATCATTACAGGTGAAAAGAACAAACGCGGTTTACTCTGCTTGGCTAACAATTCCTAAATTGTCCGAGATCTGCTGGCAGGCGTTGAATTTTTATTGGGAGGATTTGAAAGACGCTTCACCGGACAAGTTGCTTAGCATGGGGATACCATTAAATTTCGTACAAAGACTTGAATTCTGCGACTGGTGAACGATTAGTTTCCTCGATATCTCTAAACTCTCGAATCAGATGTTTTTTACGCTATACGCACTTTAAAATGTTCGGCCACGCTTCGATCATTCGATATTTAGATTTATATAGAGGTGGTTCAACTTTTGAAATTTTTTATTTTTTCGAGAAATGATGAAGTGTCGAATTCTCGTATCTCTTGTTGCAATAGAGGAGTTCTTCCTGTTATAGAACGATTCGAGACGCACTGATTACAAAATAATGGCAGCAAACATGGGCTGTTTTCCAACAACGTATACAGGTGACATAGTGTAACACTGCCTTACACAAAGTATTCCAACTATAACACATTGCTCGACACAGTAAAAAGCTAACTACGAGCGTGTAAAATATGTCAATGTTACTAATTTTTCAAAAAGTCATTTGGTAGCCGTACTTACTTTGCAATGAAACCTTCGCCGAATAAAAATCGCCAATTCTGAAAAAATTATAACTTAAGTCTAAATAAAAATCATAAATCTATTGATACGCTAAATATAATTGTAAAAATAGAATGGAAGACTCCAATGCATTCTGGTATTACACTATGAAACTAAACTTGTTCCAACAGGTACTTTACGCAGTGGAAATGTTTCTGTGTCCCAGCTGGAAAACAGCCATGGAGAATTGGATGTGCATGCTCGATTAGAGTTGTCAAGTTGTTTTACTAAAAAAGAGATTAAGCTTTTAAAAATTTTAAAGCGTAAGAGCTGCGTTTATAAACTCAGATTGTTGACAAGTTTTCCAAATCTCAAGTATATGAATGATGTGCAGAGAGAGAGGGGGGGGAGGGAGGGGGGGGGTCAAGAATGGCCAAGAAAAGGTGGGCAATCCTCACGAGTAGTGATTGCAACATTAGTTCAAAGACTTCTTCTTAACTGACCAATGGATTTCTGATTCTCAAATTAGGATCGCAGTACCATAGTTTCATTGAATCTCATTGAAGTATCAAAGACTTCTATTCTACACACATAACATTCTCGCCAAATTAATAAAAATGTCAGCATGTAAAGGAGAAATATTTGGAAAAACGATATATATTAGAATTAAAAGTAACACATATAATTTTATCGCCATTATTAAAATTCCTGACGGAAGTTGAGCCATCCTTATAATTTTTGATGGAACTTTTTTATTACTTTATTATAGTAATGTAAATGATCAAGTAATTTCACATTGTATATTACTATTTATTATATTTGTGACAGCTGTAACTTAATAGCACAAATTATTGCCAAAATACCAGATCTTTCTTCTTTCTTACATTTGCGATCCAATCTGACAATTAACTTTAAATTACTGAACATGTATGGTATTTTCCTAATATTAACAGCAATTGACGCATCTCTGTCTAAAACATTGTACAAATATAATAAAAATAGTTAAAAAGAATAATATATAAAAAGTTATATAAATTTAAGGATATGATTCATTATTCACATATTTAATGTTATGTACAGTATATTTATTCTGCTTTTATTCTAATGATATATAGTATTATATGTATTTATATCTGTTTCTTTAAGGATATTAGAATTAGAGATCATTGACGATTCACTGCGCGGCGATGGGATTTTTCTGAATATTTAAATATGACAAGTGCAAATAATATTGAAGAATGTATGGGTCTGTTCTTTTTAGTTTGAACTTCTTGCATGGTTTACATTTCCTCTTTTTCTCTAATGAGTTGGAAAGAAGAAAAAAAAGAGATAGTGCAGCAAGTTCAGTTAAAAAAAAATAGACCTATAGAGTATTACTAATTGTGTGTTTTGTCTCAAAAAGGTTGTTAAACGTATATTTGTCCGCAGTGCCTATTAATTACAGCGATGCTCGTTAAACTGCTTGTTCGATATAAATCAAAAATTTCAAGGATGCCTCTTGATCATAGTATTAATAATTTTCATCATTCTTTTCCTTCGTGCGTATATTTTACGTTAAAAAGAAGCATATTTTGAGCACAAAATTCCAATATAAATATTTTATACTTCATGTCATATGTATTTATAATAATTTAATCCTTATTCGTCTTATTTTTTTTCATGAATATCCGGGATATTAGTTTCATATATTTTTAACTCTTTTTTTCTATAAATAGGTGTCTATGCATTTTTTTGTATCACTTTTCTTTTTAAGTCTTTTTGGATATATATGATTGAATATATGTGTTGTCTATTAAGATGCCCCCGATGTAACTTCAGATTACTTGAATATAGAATTAAATTTCATGATTCTCTAATCATTCTGAGCAGTGTACCATGCATCGTAATTATGCAATAGATCCGATCCTCAGCGCTGTTTACTTAAGGTATTAGCTGTACATTAACTAATATCTGTTAATAGAAAAAAAGATTGTAAATACAAAAATGGAGGAGAGAGGAATACGGAAGAATCGATTCTACTGATTTAAACAATTTTGTTTCACAAATCAATATTATAATGAAAATTATAAAAAAAGTATCGAGATTTGAACAAATCGCATAAGTAACAACGATCAAATTAAAGACGAAAAAAAGATAATTCGAGACTCTCCAGTGTCTGTATCTATTCTTTAAGTTTCCAAATTACTATGATATTTGATCAGAATAAAAACCTTTTTTTTAAAACAAAATCGATGTAACTTTATTTTCGTTAATTGTATTCTATTATTATCCCGTTATTTAAGAAGTAACGTCATTCTAGAGCTCGAAAAAAAGACGTGTTTTTGATATTTTTTTACAGAGATACAATAAAGGAAATGGGAAATCTGTTCACATGGAGTTTATTATACATGTTCTGAAGTAAATAAAAACATTTTTTAATTAACATTTTTAAACAAAATGGCGGCTACATGATACGAAACTCGAGACCACCTCTTGCCGAAGGGCCGGAAAAGTTTCTCCCACAATTTTCAATCTGGAACAAAAAACCAAAATTTTTTGAAAACTATACATGATTAGCTACAGAAGTACATAGGGGATTTTGAAAATATTGAATTTTGAAAAAATAGTGCTTACCTGAAAAAAAAAAATTTATTTTTCGGTAAAAAAAATTTCACCATCAATTGTTTATAACAAAAAAAGTTGACAAAAAAACCCCTACGTATTTTTTTATTTACTTCAGAATATGTATGATAAACTCCTATAAACAGATTTCCCATTTCCTTTATCGTATCTCCGTAAAAAATTATCAATATGTATATATATATATATATATATAAGAATTACAATATATTAATTTAAACATAATATTTTTTAGCAAATCGAAGGTTGAAAAAATACGCAAAGAAGTTTTACGTGGCTCTACCTCTCGTGTTGCTCGGAAGGAGGATAAAATAAGGAAAACCTAGCAGAGCGTGCTATCTATACCAAGGACATTATTTTTATTGTGGTTGTGCCAACGAGGGCGATAAAGAGGTGTTCGTTGGTTTTTTCCTCCATCGAGATATTTACCAAAGTAATTTAAATAGTCGCGATGTGGGGATGTGGTGAAATACATATAAAGGCAACATCCATCAAGGGCAAATCTTCTACAATCTCGCGAGAGAAAATTGTTGTGCAAAGAGGTGTTTCTGTTCTCTAGACGCGGAATTGAAAACAATTTGGGTGAGTACAATTCCCGTATCACAAAAAAGCGCAAACATAACCGATGCCAAACCGAGTAGGATTTTAATTTAATTAGTCGATTTTTACAATCAGAATATATTTCAATATATACGTAATGGATTTCAGATATATAGATATAAATTTTGAATAAATATTGTCAATTTGGAACGTTAAATAATGCGTCATTTGCCATCTATGGTTGTACTATAAAAAAATTTTATGGAAAAAATTCTTATATACTTCAATGTTAATTAATATTGAATTCAATTCGCGGTGGCCGATTTAGTATTTATATTTATACGTATCGCGTGAATCTCGTTATATTTAGTATCTGCAAGAATTATCTTTAAAAAATACTATCTTCAAAAATATTCTCGAAGTCGAACGCATGCCTAGATAGTCGCATATATTTATGACTATTAAGAGAAACATTTTTTTTAATTGTAACAATTAACAATTTTTATTAATCCAATTATTATCCAATATTTTTGTTATTTATTTTTCAATATTTCAATCTATTCCAATCTTTCAACGCGATTTTTGTTACACGTTTATCGAACACTTGTTTTATAAATTACGTTCGATGTGTGGCATCGTTTAATAAAAAATTTATTTTGCGCAAGAATAAAAATGTAAGTTAATATTTCTTGTTAAAATAAGGAAAGATTCTTTTTGTTAAATATATCTAACTTCATAAATATAAAGTAGCAATAAACAAGGAGCCAAGTATCATAAATCCGAAGATTCATCGATGGCTGTGTTCCAAAATTTACTGCCGGTACTAAAAATCTGTAGTTTACGTTACATGCACTGTAGATTTTGAGTATTGTGTGGCAGTAAATTTTGGAGCGCAGCCATCATTTCAAAACGCGAACGGGGCAACACGAGCGCGGAAAGCGCGTAGAAGGACACGCTTGAATTTGGCGCGGAAGTCCGTCGTCGTTTCCGCTTCCGTGGTGGTGCTCGTCGGCGCCTTCCGGCTCCGGTGGAGCGCGCGTGACTTCGCGCGATTCGCAACCGGAGTAACCGGAGTGACCAGCTGCGCAACTCACTTCAGATGCCTCCAAGCTGTGGTACGGGACGGACGTGCGTGCGTTTGCTGCGCCGAGTCGTGATCGCGCGAGACTCGCGGTACCGTGTTTTTTCCCCTCTTCCCTCTACGTGAAAAGGGCCAGGTACCCGCGGTGAGAGGAGGCTCGCGAAATTTAACGGCTGATCACCGAACAAGCTCGCGCCGAGGGCACTCTCGTCGCCGTCAGTCCCCCGCCGTCGGTTCCCGTTTCTTCTTTTCCATGCGTCGTCCGAGCACGCGGTCGAGTACGCGCCGATCCGAGATGCGCTACCAGGTATTTATGTAGTACCGACCACCGCCGCCTTCGAGCGTCGTACACCCGCCACCCTCGGCTTCCCCCGTCACGTCGGAGGCCGGAGCGGAGGAAACAACCATCCCCCCCCTCCCCCTCTCGGCATCCCCGAGGAAGGCAACGTCGTTGTCGTCGTCGAGCAGCGAGGGTGAGAAGGCGTGAGAGAGGAGCAAGTGGAGCAGGAGCGATTCCGATCGGAAACGGAAGTGGAACCGCTGCGACGGCGATGGATCAGAAACGCGTGTACAAGTTAGTGCTAACCGGAGGTACGTAACAGGGGTACAATCGCGTTTATCCTCCTCCCGCTCCCCTCCCGCGCGTGCAAAGCTGCTCCACCGAGCTGGAGTAGATTAAGCGCGAATTGATTCCCCGTTCTGGACTTTACCAACGAATCTCGCCGATCGGGAAACCGGAGCAGAGCGAGTCTGCGAGAGTAAAAGCATGTGACGCGAAGTGTCTCCCATTGATTTTTTTTTCTTGGAATTTGCATATTTTGTACGCTCCGCGATAGACATAGGGTCTGTTTTTTTATTCCTACATTAGAACCCTTTTTTCTTCTCACTGCAGTCAAATATCGAAAATCTATTTCACCTTAAGTTCTAAAAGTGTATACTAGTTCAGGTATGAAAAAAACAGACACCTAATACGTTGTAGATAGATAGCTAGATAGCTTTTGTCAAGCAATTTTAAAAATATTTTGCGATAAAGTATAATATGAGAGTTATGGAAAACTCGACAACGATACCACATACTTACCTTGGTCTACTTTACCTCAGTTTATTTTAAACGTCCTCAGGTACATAAACTAATACTTGTCTCCACCAATATAGTTTAATTTTAATTTTGGTTTTATTTTCTATCTTTTTCTAGTTATATAAGAATTAGAAAAAAATAGACGAAGTTAATCGAGATCAATTTCTATTGATAGAAAGGAACGTAATGCCGATTCTTATTCGTTTCACATTTCGACTGATTCGTTGATTTTCACACGAAAACTTCCGGCTTTATTATTTTGTAATTCATATTTATCTATCTTATAATTATCGGAATCTAGCATTTCTAATCGTAGATACACGGAAAGAAGCGTTTTACTTACGTCATAATTAAGAATCGTTCTTCCGGGTGAAATCTCGAAGTTTACAAAGTCAGAAGAAACTGGTATTAATCGAGTTGCGACAAAATAAAATAGAATAAAAAATCCGGAAAGAGATACGACCAAAAAAAAAAAAAAATGAGAATCGAGAATTACATAGGTTTATATCGAAGCACGTGTTTGACTTAAAGAACATTCCAGAGCTGTTTTCTCACCGCCAGATTCTTCAGGTAGCCTTCGCTTTCAAACGCGAAGCACTGGCATGTGTCTCTGTTATTTTTTTCCTCTTTTATAAATCTCTTACTCCGAGGACGGTCACTGGCAATTGTTCGTCTCGTAATTTCGTACCTGCAATGCGAGAATAGAACATTGACGGACATGAGAATAGAACACGCGCGTGAGAAGTTTCTTTCACGCGAGCGGAATTTTCACGGAGAGACGTTTTTCCCGGCCGGCGTGACGGGCGCACGTGGTGCGGACCGCTCGTGTTTCTCTTGATCTTGGATCAAGAAATGAGCACGGTCCAAAGTCCATGATCGAGAAAAAGAACAAGAAGCATGCTAATTGTTAGCAGGAAAACGTGAATTTTTTGCTCATGTAGAGTCAGATCGTATGTCGATAAAATTGAGACGTAATTCAATATAATTGTCGATATAATAGAATTTCGGTGGAATCAAGTTCTGGCGCTTTTCCAAGCAGTTTTAGCATTCCCTGTAGACAAGTTTTAAAAAAGATTCTGACGATGAGGTACAAAGAAGCAGAGAAATCTGAAAATATACTGAGAGAAAAATGTTTAGTATTTGACTATAATTGCATGGTAAAATAATTAGGAGCTCCATTTTTATAATTATTATTGTTATAACATTAGTACTGTAATAATTCTAAATTATTACTAGTAATAGTAATAATAATAATAGTAATAATAATAATAATTATAAGTGTTATAATTGGTAATAATAATATTTATAATTAATAATTAAATAGTTGATAATAATATTTATAGTTTTACTAAAACAACAGACACTAATGATGTAAAGTAACACAGGAAAACGTTATATTCTTGTTGTTTGCCAATTTTAAACAAAGATGAAATGGTTAAAGTGTGTCTCTTGCTGGAAAGCATCAAATTTATAGTTGGCACCGAAAATGATTATAAATTATAGTTATTTTAGTAATTGCAACAAAAAAATTTTTTCTTGGTATATAGAATGCTTTTACTCTTATCGTTACGGAATTTTAGTTTAAGATCGAAGTTTCTGTATCTTTCTAGAAGAAATATACACAGAATATATATAAGATATCACTCGGAATTCTTGAAAGAAAGTCTTTATTGAAAGAAAGAAACTCCGAAGAAGATTAGGAAGAATTTTTGTATACAACGAAAACAAAGGAAATATCTCAATCTTTTCGAATACCTGCCTCTTGAAAGATCTCTTTTTGAAATACGTCGAAAGCTTTCAGGAAAAGCATAAAAATAAAATATATTCCGTGAAAGGAAGATAGGAATGGTGACTGTATGTCCTTTATTGTAAAAGACAATCTTTTATTTCAGGTAGTTGTCCTATCTTAGTGTTTCCAATGCAGTAGAATTTCTATCAGATTTGAAGTTTTCTTTTTACTGGGAGATTTTTTAGGAGTACAAAAAATTTAAAAGAATTTCCAGGTAACTTTTTGAGAGGGAAATACAAAAAACTCCAAATTATAGTTAAAATATTGAGAAAATCGTAATATAAGGGATAACTTTAAACAGACCTAGCAACACTGAGTTGTTCTTCAGATTTATTTATTTTTTTCTAAATTTAATTTTGTCCTTTATTTTAATAAACTCACAGGAAATTTCTTTCTAAAATTAGCATTTCAATGTCTAATATCGCACTAATGAGCGAATATTTACGAAAACAACTGACAAATTTAATTTTATGCAAAGGCAATATTAGCCCAAGTAGAACAACAAAATCACAATAACATCAAAATAAATCGTGATTGATTGAAAAGTGACAACAATTTTGGTGTCATTTTGATGTTATAATGATTTGTGTTTTACTTGGGAGTTATTTATTTCAAATAGAAATACGCAAGAAAACTTCAGAAATTAACGCGCAGATTTCCGACAGTCACAAACTATAGTTTGGAAATATTTAGAAACAAAGTCCTAACATTTTTAGATTTGTCCTTTATTTTCTTTAAGAAATTATTACTGTAAATACAGATAATATCCCTGGTGAAAATTTTTCTTATAATTTTTATATGAATTGGAACATTTTTCAGAAATACTAGAAATATTCGGAAAGTTTAATCTTTTCTCAAAATTTTCTTCATATTCTGAAATATTCTAAAATTTCTCATCCCATAATTTAAAAAAAATATTTTTTTAATTTTTTAGATTTTATAACATTTCATTAGAAATATGATTTACAAAAAATCTTAAAAATCTTATGATATTTCATAATTAGTATATATGGAAAATTTTGAGAAAAGATGTAAATTTTCTGAGAAGTATTCCAATTCGTATAAAAAAATGTGAGAAAGTTATAAAATTATATAGAAATTCTGAAAAATTATATGAAAAATCTTGAGAAAAATGTGCATCAGGAATCGTAAATTTCATCGAAAATTTTGCAAATGAGACACCAACTCAGTTCATCTCGCCATTCGCGCTGCTGTAACACCGCGCCGCACTGTCTCTTACCGTTCCCCTTGCAACGTTTTGCAACGTTCGTTATCGTAGCCACACGCGGATGTCGATCGATTCCACGCGCCACGCAGGGACACGCGGTCACAACTGTACCGGGTGACCTGGGAGAAGGGTCCCGTCGAGAACGGAGCTCCGTCCTCATAAATTTTCGTTTAATCCATTGTACGGACAAAAAAAAAACTTTATACTTTATTCTTTTCGTGTACTTTTTTTCTGTCATTCGCATTATTTAGTCGCAATCCGTATTGTTCATTGTGCTGCATTACGATTCAAGTCTAACTTTACTCTTATTACGTTACGAAAGTAAGTTACGATTTCAATTTAAAGTCGAAAATCCTATACCTTTCGACAGAATAATATATCGCTCGGAGTTTTCGAAAGAAAACGCTTTGCTTGAAAGAAAGGAACTCTGGATTAAGGCAGAAAGAGTTTCACACAACAGAAATGTAAAGGAGGCACATCATGTCGACTTAGATTGTATTGCTCATTGTTTACTGGCGATAGCCAATGTTGAATGTGAAACAGATCCGCATCTTATGAGACCAACCGCACGCTTTTCAGACATCTCTCAGACATCCGCGTTATATGAGTCAGACGGTTATTTTTCCTCGGCGTCGATATTTCTTATGTCTATCATATATCAGCAGATAAGAGCGGGAAGTGTTACTCAAATTCGTAGATAATGCAACCGACATAACAGATAGCCTCGTTGATAAATTCGTTTTATCGTTAACGACGCGTTATCTTTTGTCGAATAACGGATATTTATATCATTGACAAATTCAAAACGTAGAATAATTTAACAAAATTTAAATAATGAAATTTTTACGAAATCTAGAACTTGAGTTGCTTGGTACAAATGAGTATAATAAAGAAATCTTGAAAAGAACTTTTCTATATGCTTCTTTTTATTTCGCTAGAAATTCAAGGTTTATATAATCACAATGGATGGCAACAATGTATTCGAATAATGGAAGATAAGATACGAAAAGTATAAGAAAGGTCAAACATATAAATAATTACATCTCAAATTAGAAATTTGTTTATTTAAGGCTCCTGAATAGTCATCACAGCCATCTTGAATCGTCATGAGCGAGAAATGACACGTTAATTTTTATTACGTGTCATTTATAAATAAAGACAATTTGGATAAAACAAAATGATAAGATTGCTTTAAAACATTTGTAAAAATAGACAAAAACTGTGCTTACCTTCCTGACAATCAGTAAATAATCGTAAAAAATGATAAAGGGCACATGAAGTGCTTTTATTTAATGTGCATACGTAGCTTATTTTCACTTACACGTGCCTTTTATCGCACTTTTTACGATTATTTACTGACTGTCAGGGGATATAAGCATAGTTTTCATCCATTTTTACAAACGTTTTGAAGCAATCTCATCATTTTGTTTTATCCAAATATCTTTATTTTTAAATGGCACGTAATAAAAGTTAACGTGTCATTTCTTGCTTTTGACTTTACGATCCAATATGACTATGGCGACTATTCAGGAGTCTTAAGCATCAACAACAAAGAAAGTAAAACTAGTTTTTCAAACCATTAGACAACATAGGGACGTTTCGGCTTCACTTAGTCATTATCAGCCAAATTAAAAAATTATAACAGAAAGAAATTAAGAAGATAAGAAATTCTTAATTTCTTTCTATTATAATTTTCTAACCTGGCTGAAGATAACTAAATAAAATCGCAAACTTCCGTATGTTGTTTAATGGTTTGAAAAACTAGTTTTTATTTCTTGATTATTAATACTTAAATAACCTAGTTTCTAATTTGTGATATAATTATATGCTCGTGTTTGACCTTTCCTGTACTTTTCATTGCTTTGCAATTCTGAGCTAGACGAAATAAGATATTTTTTATCTTCTTGAAGACTAATCTTGATTTAAACACTCATACAATTTGAATGAGATTTCTTACGAAACTCAACTAATTTTGTAGTGAAAGCAGAAGAAAAATTATAGTAAAAAGAAATCTTATTAGAGGGGAATCATTTTGTTCAAAAATAATCTTAAAAATAATTTCATTGTTTTTCTACTACTGAAGGGAAATAATTTGGTTGCATTTTTTACGAGAAGAGTGTGAAGGATCAAGGAATTCTGTTCTGTTTAGTTTTGGGGTACGGGTAAATATTAAGTTAGACTTAGTGTCAGGATATGACACGTTTATAAAATAGCGGAACATTTTTTTTTAACTTACAAAGCAATAAATAAAAATATTAATTTGAATTGATTCTCCTCACTTTATTTTGCTAACTTGTGTAGATATGACATAATATTAGATTGGATGTCAAGATGTAACCAGAGAATCGATTGTGTATTTTGGAATGAGATGAAAATTATAAAAGTGAACAAATTCTTGAAAATTATAAAAGTGAACAAGACTTTTGTAATTTTCACCTTATTTTGTGATACACAATCGGCCCTAAGAAGAAGTCTTGGAAAAGTTCTGGAATTTTTTTAATGGAACGCGTGATTTATTTCGGGATCGGATCGTGGTGAGCTCAAATTTACCATCCCGATGTATAACGAGCATGATGCATAACGTCGCGACGACTTAATAGCTATGCTGGCGCGCGCCAATTAAATTCAATTTGACTTTTATTGGCATCTGCCTTTTCATACGCTCATCGTTTATTTTATGTAACGAAAGAGATGGAGAAGGAGATGGTAATATCATAAAGTAAAGCGTAACGATCTGAATATATCGATCTCAATACTCGGTCTCACGCAAATTTTTTCAAGAATTTCAGCGCAATCTGTCTAACACGTGTTTGCTATTGCAGGACCATGTGGTGGCAAAACAACCGGGCAGACCAGGCTGTGCACCTTCTTCGAGAATATGGGCTGGAAGGTAGGTAAAACCCTTTGATTTTAAAAACAAAAAGTTTCCGCAAATAAGAAAGAAAGGAGAAAAAAAAAACAAAGAAATCTCCGTTGAGAATTTTCCCCCCAATTGATTTTTCGCTTTTTTTCTCCGAGCGATGCTCGCTCCATTCCACATTAGATTCAATTCGACAGATGCCGTACACCAGGGTTGTTCGTTATTGATGGAATAGTCGAGAAGGGGATAATTATCATTCTGTATAGAGTCTAGCGTGTACTTGCAGAAATCGTTCGATTGTCGCGTGCAGTACAATAATATTCGAGTCAAGGATAACACATTACGGCATAATCGAGCCACATTTTTTCCATAGCTCGTCTCTCTCTGGAGCGAGATTTTACCTTGCTTTAAGTCGTACAGCGAGTCGTAACTGCGTGTAGAGGTCGATTTTAAATATCAACTCGTCGAACTTTGCGGAATGCATACTTTTAATCGATTTAAAGTCGAGTCTTTCTTAAAGAAAAAGGAAGAAAAAGGAATGTTATAACAGCAATGATTCTTAAATTTATTCTAAAAAGTTTTAAATAAATTATAAAGTTATGAATCAATTTCTCGCAAACTGAATTTCGAGTAAAAAAAAAAAAGAAATTTTGAAAAGAGACGAAAACGCGATCTAGTTTCGGGGGCTCTTACCCTTCGTTTTGGATTCGATAGAGCGGTGGTTGTCTTCTTTTTCAGGTGTTCCGTGTCCCCGAGACAGCGACCGTGCTGCTCAGGTATGCAATTATACGATCACAAGTTTACAAAAAAAAAAAAGCGAGAGACAGAGAGAAAAAAAGAAATTGGAACGAGAGTCACTCTTGGACGATTACGGTTTTCTTTCGAATTAACCCTGGAATGCCCTTACGATGAAGTGTCTCAAGGATTGAAAGATGGAGGGATAATCTGGAAAGATTAAAATTGGACATTGCAGAAAAGTAATCTGAAATTAATTCGAAAATTTGTCAGGGAATATAAACGAAGATATATGGAATGCAAGTCGCACAATTCTCACAAATCTCTGTGTACTTGGTTTTTTAACGCATTGCAGGGTTAAAAGGACTTTTTGAAGACTGAAATAAAGCCGTTCGCCCTCTCGCTCTCGTTCAGTCAAGTATCGTGAAGAAAAATTCGTGGAACAAGCTCCGAAGAGTAAATTTTAAGTGAACAAAGTAATTTGCGTCTGCGTCTCGAAAAGCTATACGCAAAAACTTTCAAGATTACTCGACAGGAGTTTCTAGAAAACTTACTATATATAATATTTGCACGTTGATTCTATTTCGCGAGAAATAGCACTGTGGTGTAGAGAGACGTTTAGAGGCGATTTCAGATAGTATCCTTGTATAATGACGAACTCCTTCAATTGCCGCTGTAGTTGCAGCTGCGAGATATATATTTAAGACTGTTCTAACGTCACACAATTGCGTTGCAAACGTTTGATTAAACTCAATTAATAAACACTCGCGTTGCAGTGTGTATCTAGGCAATTGTCTCATATCTGCTGTCTGCTTTCTTTCCATTTCAGTGGCGGTATCAAGTTTTCAGACCTGAACGCGGAGGAGGGTAAGTTTGCTGATTATATCCCTTTTACGCCCCCCCCCCCCTCCCCCACCCCCCGTTTCCTCTTTACACTCGCGTCTTTTAACTTTTGTCAGCGCATTTTCGTTCATTTATATATATATATTCATTTAATAATTAAAATATAAATTAAAACGTATCTTCAATAACATATATTATAGATATGCGGAAATTAGCGTAGGAATGATTTTCAATCCATGATGCAAATTCAGGCCAAAGCTACAGTAAATGATATTATTAATTAAAGAAGGATCAAACTGACTGACTTGACGTTCTTTCGTTTATCTGATAGAGTTGAAAATTGGATTAATGTATTAAGTGTCGATTCGCTTGTTTCTTTTTTTCACGATTTTTCGAAAATAAATGAGAGAGAAGATGAATAAAACGCGAGATATTATTATTAATAATTTTCACTAGCTTGTGTGTGCAAAGAAAAAATTAAAGGTTGATAAGACCAAGACACGAGTAAAAAAGTTACAAGATAATAATTAGTACTATATATTGTGTAACTAATTTAATATCGAATGATGTTCAATGTGTAGATGAAAACGTTTCAACTCACAGAGTCTTCTTCAGTTCACATAATGATTTTGATATATAATATTAAAATTATGTAGCAAAAAAAAAAGATATATGAACTACATTGAAAAAAATATGTTTGGTTGAAAATGGACAAACCAAAAAATTCTGATTATATCAATCAGAATTCCGATTAACGAGAATTTTCCGGTTAAATTTTCTGGTTAAATCTACTAAAATTCTAGTTGAGATAATTGGAATTTTAAATATAATCAGAATTTTCTAGTTTGTCCATTTTTAATCAAACCAGAGCTTTTTTTTCGGTGTAGAATACCTTTATATTTTTATTGTGTAAATTTAATATTATATCAATTTCAAAAACGTATTTATCTACACATTTCGAACATCATTTGACATAAATTAGTTATATGTAGATACCTATTATCTTTATTGTCTTGTAATCTTTTCCTCGTTTCTTGGCCTTATCAACCTTGAATTTTTTATTATTTTTTGTCAACCTTGGAAAATTGCGACTTGGAAATATTACCCTGGTAATACGATGGATTGCGTCAACTGTCGCAATCGCGATGTGAGGACAAGCACGGACGGAAAAATCCCCAGCTTTACAGACGGAGAAGGACAGAGGAAAAGAGAGAGAAAAAGGATATCGCATCTTGATATGACGAAAAATAAAACCAGTTGGACCTATTATATCGCGTATGAAACGTCGGATGCCGAAAGATTCGCAGTGGACCTCTCCCGCGCAGAGTAAACGTCTCGTTGCGCCCAGAACGGCTGTAAACGTTGCGTTTGATGAGCACGATGGATCGTCGCGAGCTTGTTTCGCATTTCGTTTATACAGCAACTCGGTTGCGTAACGTCAAAATTCTTGGCTTACGCTAAACTTGGCCTTCTGTTCTATGATATACTTACACTGTTAAATTTATAATGTCAAATTATATCTAATTATAGTTATTTATTTTAATTATTTCTATAAGTCGCCGTTACTTCTACTTAATATGTCGTTAATTTAATTAAAATAATAGAGTTCAACAATTTAACTTAAGAAAATATATTAAATTTGATTAAATGATTCAAATTTAGTTTATTATTTACTATATAAACGCATACATTAATGCGCGTGCTGTTTACTTTGAAATTAATTACAGAAATGGGTTGATTTACATACACGGAAGTTAAAAGTAAAACAAAATATTATTTGATATATTCACGGGAGATTATTATTATCCTCTTTGATATATATCTAATAATATATTGTGATGGACTTTGTTCACACTGACCGATCGTCACGCGAAATTTCATTATTTATTGCTTCGTCCGTTTTACGTCTCGTCTTGTCAATTGGTCCACCTTTCAGTCTCCCGTTCTATTTTTAATCTCTCTTGCACCATTATTTCTTCCGCAAATAACTTCGTGCAGAACGCATTGTGTGCGCTTGGCCGAGCTGTCTGTCGGTGCACACTTCTTTTTTATTTTATGAATTCATAAAACGTCCCACCCCACCGGGACTGAAAGGTTTGCGTTATGTCGAGATAAGATAATAAATGTGCTACGTCGGTGGTCGCGTCTGTTCGAAATTGTGTTCGTTCGCCCTTACGTAAGACGATTGTGCGACTTTAATCAGCTCGCCCTTGAACGGAAACGAACGAACATGAATATCAGGCTTCCTCCGCTTACGTTTTATGCATACGTTTTAGCTTGTTGCGTATATCAAATTTACCTTGGTTTCCATCTTTTCCATTATACAATTTTTATAAGAGCTATATATAGAACGTTCAATCACGTCAATAAAATTGAGCTGGAGATAATTTACACGAGACACTCTAAGTAGCAAGTTGACGTTGTTTGTCATCATTTTGACAACATTGGACGCTATTTTGACAAGAAATTAACGAAAAAATAACGTCAGCTTGCTACTTGGGAATTAATCATACATGTTAAAATGACGCAAAAGAGGAACAAATCACGATAATGTCAGAATGACGTTAAAACGAATTACAAATGACTGAAAAATGTTGATTTTGACGTCATTCTGATAATTTATCCTGCTTTTTTTTAGATTCTTTTATCAAAAACATATGACAGTTCTTGATGAAAAATGTTTGATTTCTCGAGTTGACAGTAAATTTGCGGAAATAAAAAAAGATTAGAAATTCATGACTTTAGTCTACTGAAAAATATCTGGTTGAAACATTCTGATTATATCAATCTTATAGAATCTAATAAATTTATAGAATTCTAATTAAGATAATTAGAATTCTAGTAGATTTAATAGAAAATTTTGATTCTCTCCCGTTTCTATTTTTCAATTGATCCAACCAGACATTTTTTCAACATTGTTTGCTTGCATTCGTATTTTAAATTTCATCACGACGGATTAGCACTTTTTGAAGCTCTAAAAGCTTCAACTTTTCAACTGTTTTGATTCCTCGCAGACCGTAGTTAATTGAAAGAACTGACGTAACGACTGCGTTTACGATGTTCGTGACAAATCGAAAGACTAAAAATATTGAATTGTTATCGCCTTTGCTTCTCGTCATTTGTCATTGTGCTATTCTTTTGCGAGGGAACATTCGTCAGTCAGAAAAGAAAAAGATAAAAAAAAACGATGCTGTTGGCGAAACTCGAGTGCGGTAATACGATCCGCGTGTTTTCTTTCTTCTCATTGTCGACGATATTAGACTCTTGACACTAGTCTGCTATACTTGCGCAAAGGAGAAAAAATTTCATTTAATTTCGTTAAAAAGAAAGATTGTACAGAAACCGAGAACAATCGAAGAATTCCAAACTTCGATGGCGCGAAAGTTTAATTCGTATCTTCATCTAACGAGATTTCTTTCATCAGTTCCTTTCAATGAGTCTTATTTCTTTCGCGATTTGATCGTCGGGTGCAAAAGCGAGAAGCGTGATATTCTTTTCAACTCGAGTTTCCAAGTCTTAATGACGACGCGAGGCCAAGATCAAGGTTGGTTCTAGCGGAGAGCCCGTATTCCTTGCACGCGAGATCCTCTCGTCTAGATCATAGGAGCGAAGGCAAAGTGAGATGGCCGGAGATCTTGGAGATCGATTCTGGCGTGGGTGAGTCCGAATTATCGCGCTAGAGTATATGGCCTGAGACACGATGTAACACAGTGTAAGAACAAGCATAAGGAAGTCAATTGGTTTGAAAATATTTGAGCTCTTTTTAAGATAATCAACATTCTATTTTCCACCAATTTTTCACCGTCTCGCTTTAAAGAATATTTGAGGAGCAGACTTTTCGAAATGCGTTTTGTCCAAAATTTGTAATTTGTAGTTTTCTCAGAAAACGAGAAAGAAAGAAACTACGCACACAAGAAAATTACGCGCTTTATAGAAAATAACAATATGCCAATCAGTAGGATGTGAAATATTAAACAAAATTGCTAAACAATTGCTAAAACAAATGCGTTTTATTTGTCTCTAGTTAAAAAATATAATGCTCTTCCAAATGTATATGTTTTTTCAGCATATAAAGCCTATTCTATAATGTGCTCTTTGTTTCCTGTTTTTTGTTTTTTACTTTTAGCTTTTTTCTCTTTTGCAACCGTTTTATTGATAATTGTATTTCTTGTTTCTTTCGAAGTTCCTTAACTTTTATCTCAGGCGACAGAAATCGAAAAACAGGATAAGAAGCAAAAAGACAAGATGTAAAAGAATAGCAAAAAAGAAACAGGAAACAAAAAGTACATTGTAGAATAGACTTAAATTAACAATGAAAAAATGCTTTCTGAACACCTCAGAGTAGCTTATAATGAGTCTTTTAACACTAAATATTACGCCACCTCTAACTAAAAAAATGAAATTTGGGACAAAACGTATTTTGAAAATCTTCTCATTTGTTAAAATTGATCGTCTTTAGCGCCTAGTATATAAAATAGAATTTATTGCAGCAATATATCATTTTTTTATTCTTCTTAAAGAAAAAAATGTTTTGATTAGCGTTTCACTAAAGATGATTTAATGCGAGATCGAAGCGTTTGAAGTTGTTCATATTTAATTAATTTTTATTTATGTGCGAGAAATATGATTATTTATTAGCGTTAAATTCTTGCTTTGTTTATCTATTAGTATTGAAATTTATTCTTAAAAAAATTAACGATTTAATTCGGAGAATTGTAGGCTGAAGAATAACATGTACCTAATGATATTGATATGATAATATGAAAACCAAAAGAGACTTTCAAGTGTGCGAAATAATCTCTGATTGTTAAAGTAAAATTAAATAATTTTTAATCTATGCTCAGAATTTTATAAAATTAATTTTTCTATTAACGCCTTTTTAATTTGCTAATTAACAAGTCAATTATAATATCCATACACTTTTTCATGCTGCCCAGTAGACATAAGAGCTTATTTTATCCCGTAGCCGCATCTTCCTGGTTATCGATCGCTTCTCGTAGTCCCGTTATGCGTATCGACAATATTATACATATTTTATCAATTAAGAAAACTAAACCTATTTTCGGTCACAACGGATCTTAGTGCTTAAATATTTCGGAATTTATATACATATCCAATTCTGCAAATTGCCGAAAAAAATCTTTTATATTTCCTATTTCTTACATTTTAATTTTTACACTTCATTGTGTCTCAGTCTTGGAACGCATGGCAGTCTAAAACTCGCCGACGAGAGACGAATCCTCGCGCACTTCTCTATTCTAAAATAAATCAAATCTCTTCGCCGGTTAATTATGAAATAAAATTATCCAAGATAAGATCTTGTCTTTTTCAAAGTTGGCAAAATAATACAGACAGAACCAAGGATCTATTAAATATGTAAATATAAAAAATATCGATTTAAAAAAGTCGCAAACTTCGTTTTCATATTTTAACGAATAAGGATCGTCCGCCTGTCTCGCTAGAATTTCGCTTCAAAAGTGCCTTATCCAAGGATCAATGAAACCTCTAACTATAGAAAATTGTCTTTTAGACAACTTGATTAGTATACTCGCTATAATTCCAAAAATATCGTCCCTAAAGAAGTTTATCGAGCTAAAGCTTTCTTCCTTAGAATTTCAGACCTCCTTTATCGAGATAAATGACTCAAGCTAGCGCTTCAAGTATCGCTGAAGTCCATCGTCCTTCGCATATAACAATTCGAGGGAAAATATTTCTTGTATAATACTGCATTTTCTTACGTATGTTGCAGCATTCAAATTTCAGGAAAATCTTTTGCGCACGATGATACAAATAGAGAACACTTTCTTTCAACTGGGTGAGAGTTGTTCGAGGAATTGCCTGATCATCTGTGATCGCGGTGCAATGGATGCCTCCGCCTGTTAGTACAAATCTTTGAAAAGAATTGATTTAATTAAATAAAATTTTTTCCGTAGTGAAAAATTAATGAGAGAAATTTTGCAGTCATTTCGAAAGATAAATGGGAACTTATGATGGCATCAAACGGATGGAACAACGTCGAACTAAGGGACAACAGGTATTAAAATTAAGGATACAAGAAAGTTTGTAAATTCATCATTCGTCTTTGTCTTTGGGACCGATATGAAAATTAATAAATTAATCTTCTCATGCTTTTTAATAATATTGCAGGTTCTATTTGTATATTTGTATTATATTTTACTGCTGACATTAATTTATTTAATATTTTCACCATAAAGCAATTCGTTTTTTCTCCTGTGTTGATCAGGTACAACCAGATCATCCACATGGTTTCGGCCGCGAACGGCGCCGAGCAATTCTACTCCACAGAGGAACACGCGTGTCGCTCCGAAGGTGTCGAACTCGCCCGCGAGCTCGACTACAAGGCTGCGGCTGCCTGGGTCGGTCATCCGTACTTTGATGTCATCGATAACTCGCAGGATTTTGAATCGAAAATCTGCCGGATGATCGAATGTGTGTGCCAGAAACTGGGCATCGACACCGGCGACCGGTTGCGCGCCAGCAGCCGCAAGGTCAAGTTCCTCGTGACAGCGCCACTGCCGGCGGATAGCGAATTCCCGCCTTTCCAGGATTTCGACGTCGTGCATAATTACCTCCAGAGCAACAATCCCAAGATGCAGGCCCGTTTACGCAAGCGCGGTCAGAAAGGTAAATCATCACTTTCCGATCGACGAAAAGCTCTTGCTCCCTTTAGTGATCCAATTGTTCATAAAGCACATTATCACTTGAAAGAGAGAAGTTTATTATCATTATCATGAGAAAATTTGATAATTTTTTGTAAGTATCTTTGAATTAGTATCACATCATTGTCATATTTTACTTTTCTACATTGAATGAAGGTTCGAGTATTGGTATAATTTGAATTTTCTATTCTTTATAAAAGGTCACTGGTCATATATTCACACAATTCGTCGACCAAAACTATGCGGCCAAGTAATCGAAGTGAAGACCCAGCTGACGCATCGAGATTACCTGAATATGTTGGCTCAGCGCGACGACTCGCATTTCACTATCTTCAAACGTCGCCGTTGCTTTCTAATCAACAATCAGTATTTTCAATTAGACATATACAGAGAACCGGCGCATCCCAGGTAATACAACAGTATTCTCAACACTGAATGAATTAAGACATTGAATTAAAACTCTATCCATTTTCGATGGAAAAGTCGATTCTATATTTATCGAAAAATTAATAAAAAATGAACTTATTAAATGCAAAACATCTTACATGATTGAACTTTTTATACTTGTCGCAATAGCGTGTGCATACCGAAATATATCTCGAGAAATATTTCGATTATAATTAATTTCAAGATTCAGATTATTAAATATTAAAATATTTAGTTTTAAAAAAACGCATCTTTTTCGCTTCTGCTAAGACCTTTGCTTCATTCTTACGTATGTACTTATTCATCGGAAGAGAAGAAAAAACATCGTGTCGCTCTAAATAATGTAACTTTTGCATACTTTACAGATGTCGAGGCTTGATGTTACTCGAAACGTATACAGCGTTGACGGCTGATAAGTTGAAAAACATTTTGCCTCAATTCCTCATAATCGAGAAGGAAGTCACCGGTAATCCAGACTACAGCATGTTCAACCTCAGCTTACTCGAGGAATGGAACAGTACCAATAAATACTGCCACAACTTGCATGGTATTGTATTGACGTACTTAAATCCTGTAACTAAAAAATCTATTTATTTTGTTACATAAGTACATTCATTTTTATATCATCTGTTATGACCTGACTAAAAAAGTTTACTTCTTATATACCTATAATATATAAAGAAAAACGTGGCTCGATGATTTAAACTTTTTCGGCCATTCGAGCTTCACGTAGTTTAACCGCATTAAATAGCAACTATCTGAGATTACTAATGATAGAAACCGCTGTATCTGAATGTAAATGAATAGCGCTTGACATTTTGCAGGCGCTATGCAATTGGCAGACAATCAAGGGATACCGATTTCGAAGAATCTAACGACCACGATACAAAGCAACGGAATCGATTGCAAAGCTGGTAGCACATTGAATCCGATTATAAACTGTCAACAGACGATCGTTAACAAGAGCGTCAATGGCGCCCGAAATGGTTTGACCAACGGTAAGGCGACGTTTGCCGAGCGATGTAACATAAACGGCGATGGCCAAGAATCAGAAATTCGCAATGGCGATTCAACTATGAGGCCCGACGAGAGTTTGCGAGAATTAAAAGTCGATAAACCGCAGAAGAATGGATTTGATAATAGATTCTAAGGATAGACGGAAGATTAAAGAAACAATAAAGTCTCTTAATAAGCAATTCGCAAACAATTCTGAATTGTAACAGGGACTTAAATTCAGTATCGATGCGAATCTTATCTGAATTAATACTGAGTAAACAACTGCTAGTGCGATAGACTTCTAAAATTTCACACAGATAATATCTATTTTTTAATCAAATTTGCGTGTCGTACTTAAGGAATTTTCGTGGAGGGTCTTACGGCCAAGTTTCGTCAACGTCGATTAAATTTGGATCCAAATTAGGATCCAACGTAAATCTTCCAAGAATATGACGAAATTTGCACGAAATTTCAGAAAATCTTAAGATATTTAACAGATTTTTAAATAATAAATTTTTCATTCTCTCTAACATTTTCTTACAATTTTAAAAAATCTCTAAAATTTCAGATGAAAAAATAATATTTGTAGGAAATGTCGATTAAAATTGTCACTTTCGTCCTTCGTGTGATATTTGATAAGTTTCATCACACTTCTCACATCATTTCTTTTTGAATTTATACAAGAAAGAGGAGATAAAGAATGAGCTAAAGAAGAATTAAAGATGAACTGAACAAAAGTTAAAGTTACGCGACATTGATGAAACGAGGTCCTAGCAAGTTTCAATACAGCTCCATTGAATGAGCGATGTGCATTGATGCACCAAGTATTGTACTTTGCTTTACTTTACTCTAGTTTACTCTTCATATGCTTCAAGTATTGTCCAACAACTTTTGAAAGCTCGGAAGAATGATTGTGATAGAGAAATGTGCGTATCGTATTACAAGAAATCAGCGTTTTGAGAATGTGAATCTTAAAAAAGAAAAATATCGAGCATTTGAAAAAACAAAATGTTATCGGGCCACATATCCTAAGAAATTATTAGAAAATTCTCTTGGAATTATCGCAAAATTTCTGAGATACAAGGAATTCAAATATGTTAAATATGTTAAGTATCTCTGTAACGTACTTAATGTAAAAAAAAGTCACAAAAGATGTTAAAAATTTATGTTCCAACAATGTAGTATTTTGCGATACATAGCTGATACAGTACTGCAATATCGAAATTTAAAAGCGAAGTTTTAAAGTGAGCTATCAGATCTTTAGCACTTGCATAAATTTCTACATGTACACACACCGTCAGAAATGCCTAGCTATTTGTATTTGTAGGAGTATCGAGACATGTTCAAGGCGCGCTTTTTTTTTAAATATTCATACATTATGATTAATAGTTACTTAAAAAACAATAACGTAAACTTAAAATTGAACTAAATTCAAACTAAACTGAAACTAAACTTAATAATTTATAAGCAGGATTGGATAAGACAACTTTTTTTTTTTTAAACTAAGTTAAGTTAAAGTTAATAGCCTGGTAAATTCAACTTAGTTGAGATACAAGGATCCATAATGAAATTTGAATTAAAAGTTAAGTTAATAAAAAAAGTAATTGAAAAATTAATTTACATAATTTTTTGCATAATTTGTCGTATTTTTCCTTTCTCACAGCATATATAATGTGACAATTGTTTAAATTTAATTCAATTTTAAGTTTACGTTATCGTTTTTTGAATAATCATTAGTTAAATACACGAATATTTAAAAAGGAACGCGCCTCTTGAACATACCTCAATACTCCTGCAAATTCAGATGGCTAGACATTTCTAACGACGTGTGTATATACTAGAAAATAAATTAATATCGAGATATTTCGCAAAATTCTTGAAGCACGAATTCACCTGCGGCAATTTTAGTACAAAATTCCTCGGAATATAATATTTTTATCTTCTAATTAAGATTGGAAATTGTGAATTTCTAAAATCTTTAGATTAAAATTAGCTTATTTGATTATAGAGAATAATAGGTTTTTTATTTAATTGGAGGGAAAGATACTTGTATAACACTTTTTAAGGTGTTATCCAATGTTTCTTTTATTACTGTTTTTAAAAAGCTGTCCTACACACACACACACACACACACACACACACACTTATATATTTTTTATTTTTTAAATTAAATTTTTCTGAATTTTCGATTTCAATTTTTATAAAAGAAAATTGAATTATAAAGTTTTTTCTGACTAAGGATTGAAGATAGTACAAGGCTGTATTCGAAATATTTTCGAGCAATTAATATGAGAATGAATTCTTTTTTATCGTTGGGCAGACCAAAGCTTTTTTTATAGAGTATTCTCAAGCTTTCTGAGAGATTTGTATATATTTTTTAGTATATAGGAATTCCTAAGTCTTTAGATCTTATGAAATTGTAATCTGATAACTCACTCAAAAAATATGTCAATGGCGTAGAACAACCTGTTGTAATAATGGTAAATTCTTAACGATCGAATATATCAGTACTTAATAGGTGTTCTTGCCTAGAAGTAATTAAGTTAATTGTATATAATGTGGCGCAATTATTTTTGAATCTATCATTTCTGTGATTAATTGTAATATGTGTTGTCGATGTAATTGCGAGAGATCTCACAAACAGCGGGACAAAAGATTTACTGGAAAAAGAGATGATGGAAAAGTATAACTTACGAGATCCTGTATATTTTGCTCGTGACCCTAAAACTTGGTGATGAATTCTGCGATGACGCTTATCCATACGTGTCGCTTTCGCATTTTCTACACACCAAAGTAATCATTCACAAATTTTTGCTACTGTTTAGAGATGAAGTGCCTGTGAAACATTCATTCGCGGAAATAAAGAGAAAGAAATATATATGTATATATTATAAAAATATATATATGTATAAAAACACGAAAGTCTATATTTTCATTCGATGATACAACGGTGAGTTATCAATACGCACTCAGTTTACGTAGATAATGGATCTGAAGAACAGAACGTTGTACCCATAAGCGTCTAATAAAACAATGTCACGTGCCTATCATGTCTTATGTCTCCACCATGTGCTAAACCTATTTAAAACATTTCAAAAGAAACTCTTTCTTTTAAATGAAAAGTTAATTTTCACTTTAATTCTGTAGTTATTTCTTCTACTTAACATTTCTGAATAACATTCCATTTAGGATGGCTTGTGATTAAAGATATATTTTTTGAATAACCTTAAATGAAAAATTTTAAAGATTCATTTTTACGTTTTTATCTATTTTTTCTAATTAAATAATTAAATTAAACTTTAAATATTTGCCTTTTGCTGTAGCAGTCTTTTAAAGGTATTTATGCGTTATACATTTTATTAATATATTAGGTATAGAAGAAAATACGAATTAAGCAAGACATTGTTTCAGCACAGCTGAATCATTTATTGGCAACCTGTTAGAAATCCTCACAAAGGAGGAGTCTCTTTTTTCGAGTTACAGTTTAGATAAACTCTTAGTTTTCTACACTGTTTCTCTTATTTTGATCTATTATCGTAATTATTTATCATTATCCTTTTTTCCAACAGACAATTAACGTATTAGTAAAACACTGTTTAACCACTTAGTTTACAACCTTGTTTTAAGAAGCCTTAAGTCATAAGTCAAAAGAGATTAAGTGACAATTTCTGTATTTAGACTGTTTTTGCGCAGTCTTTAGGCTTTAACCGTTAGACTTAAGCGAATAGAGCAAAACCCTATTCTTACGGCCTAAAAGTATAAGCTCTGTGGCCGATATATCGTCATTTACAACTTACAGCTTACGGCCTCTTAAAGCAAGGTTGTGGACTTACCCTTAGAGTGGAAAGTAAACATTTAGTTTGTTACGATCCTTCTATTTTGTTTCAATCTATTATCGTAATTGCTTTTTTATTAAAAAGATTAATGTATTACTAAACAACTTTTCTCCATCATTCACAATATCTACAATATTACATCTGATTTAAGAGTATCGATTTGTCTCATCGATCGCAGTATAAGGAAATGTAAAAAAAAAAATAAAGATTTATATCTTATAAAAAAGAGGAATATAATCAAGCAATTGCGCTTGGATTACTCCTAAATTCACAAAAACGCATGGAAGTACTATTGTGTCAGGTATATAGGATGTTTCTTCGCATGTGGGTATAAAGAATGTGGAAAGCGGGATGTATTCCTAATTCGCCAAATATCATGACATAGAGTCCGACCGAAATTTTGGAGGTTTCGATTTCGGTCAGTTTCGGACAAAAATCGGGGTTTCGGTTTGATTTCGGTTTTGGTCGAAATTAAGAGAAAATTTCGGTGGGTAAACCGAAATTGCACAAATTGCAACGCGCCGGTGAGCATTAAAAAAATAACTATTTGATTTTAATCATTAACTCGTTTATTAAGCTTAAGACAATTTGTGCTTAAGACAAGCTTTGATATGGCCTCAATAACATTTGATTTCTTTAAAAGAGGATGCTATATTATTATAGTTAGATATTTTAATAAAATCTTGTTTTTTAAAGAGTACATAAATTTGTCATGATTTCTGAAAATCATACGGTCTCCATAAAATTAATCAAAAAATTATCGACTTCGACTCCGGCTGAAAAAAATATAACTCCTTTAGCTTCTCTCTCTCTCATTTTTTCTTTTAATAAGACTTATCTAAGTTTCGGTTTTGGTTCCGTTTTTGGCCGAAATTGAATGACAACCGAATATTCGTTTTCGGTTTCGGTCGGAAGTAAAAATGTGATTTCAGTCGGATTCTATCATGATATTACATACTCTATGTATGGAATCGTAAAATGTTATTTGGTACTCTCACAAACAGTATTATCAAATATTTAGTAAATAATTAGCTAAAGATGATAAATATGAGAAAACGAAATAACAAGAAGACATGATTTATGCGTTCATTGCGTTACAAAAGACGAATTTTAAGAAGATCGCAACATGCGTCTGTTTGTGCACACATTGGATAGTCTTTGCGAATTTATGAGACAAAAGTTTCTCTTAATTAAAAGTTCCTATTCTACACATCGTATGTTTCTTCATATTGGAAGCATAAGTCGGAATTTTTTCTTTTTCCTTTATATATCTAACAAATTTTTTTATTCGCGCAATCTTTTAATTAAATATTAAGCTAGACCTTAGATGAAATATGCAAGATCTCGGTTAGTCTCATCGCTATACGCTAATAGGTTCCATTTTATTTTTTGATAAAAGATGAAAATTCGATTCTCAAAAGCGTAATATAAGAATGAATTTAAAATTATTCGCTATGATCTTTTTTCTCCTATAATTTTTACTTTCTCACAATTTCTGTTTTGCCAAATTTTTTTCATAATTTTTGTTTATTAAAAGTGTCCGCAAGGTCTGTTTAATATTTTGGAGAGATGCATATTGCGCGTATTTTCCGATTCGCAAAAAATATATAACGACTCGGCTAGAAGACAATTTCATCAACCTATTACTATATCAAATAAAGAAATAGTATTCATCTAGTTTTGGTTTGTTGTTGCTGTTGTTGTTGTTGCGCTTTAAACTGCTTATAGACTTTTTTACTCGGAAGCAACAATTGGCACAGGCCGGGCCTTTTCTTACGCTTTCTGTTCGCTGTCTGATTGTTCTCCTGATCTACCTCATTCTCGTCGTCGTTCGCGAGCGGCGGTACCTGCTGCTGCTGCTGCTGTTGCTGCTGCTGCAGTTGCTGTTGCCCATTATACCGAGTTTGACAGACCAGCGTTTCCTGTGGCGTTCGTAGGGCCTCCAATTCGGCCGCGCTGCGATGCAAATCCGAGTCGTGGGCGAAAGTACAATTGTGGCCGAAACGGCAACGACCCTTCCGATAGTTCCAGCAAATCTTGCGGCCGTTTATCATCTTCGTGTCGTCTAACGTGGGCGTCATCTTTACATGCTTCTCCAGGATCGCACTCTTTGCTCGCTCTGCCTCAACAAATGGATTCAGGAATACTGAAGTCCTCAGTAACGTGGACGCGCTGTTGAAATCTGGCGTGGGTAATGGAAGCTTTTCTTTGGAAGCTGTTGTTTCAATTATTCTTACGTGTCCACCATTATCCCTGTTGTTCTCCTCTTTGTTATTCTCTTCTTCTTCGTCCTCTTCATCTGACTCCACCTTCTCCACACCCTTAAAGCTAACGGTGAGGCAATATCAGATTACAAAGAACAAGCCGCATTCTGTATGTATATACCGGTTGCCGAACTCAAATGAATGCTTGGGAAAATATTCTTTTTTTTCATTGTAATATTGACAATAATATTAAGAAGAATATTCCTTAATCTTCAAACCTGATCTACTATGTATTTCCTGTTTCTTGCTTTTATCACTTTTTACCTCTTGCCTTTTTATTTTTTATCCAGTTTCTTCGTTCTTTGTGGTTTGAGATAAAAGCTAATGAACTTCAGAAGAGACAAGAAACGCCAATGTCAATAAAATGGTTGCAAAAAAGGAAAAAAATAAGATATAAAAAGCAAGAAACAGAAAACAAAATATACATTGTAGAGCAGGTTTTAACAGGTGTTTCCAGCAAGAGATATCTATTAAACATAACATATATAAACATATATAAAATAACACAGTGTGACACAGTGAATAATTACAGCTTATTTCTATCAATGTAGATTAACTTTAACTTTTCTCTCGGGTTAAACTTTTTACTCTATCTCTCTAATGGCAAATTCAATTAGAAGCACTAGTGTGTACTAGTGCATATTAAACCCGTTATATACTGATTTAAGTATAAAAATGAAATGCAAATATTTTGAATTATAAAATATATATTTTATCTAATAGTACAATAAAATATATTGGGTATTTTAAGATTTAATCAATTTCTATGTTTATTTATAAACATATCTTTACATTTTGTGTACAATGGCTTTAATATGCACCAGTGCGCACTGAGTGCGTCTAATTGAATTCGCTATAACTAATTCTTATTCTAGAACTAGAAGGTAAAAAGTAGATTGACACACTCGAAATTATAGTTACTCTGCTAAAGTTTATCAATATTAAACTAATCATAGTTTAATATTGATAAACAATATGGGTGTATATTTACTTCTATCATTGATAGAAGTAAATATACACCCATATTGTCTATCAATATTGAACAAAAATAAAATGATCACTTTGCTACTATAGGTCTGTTTTCTACAGCTGAAGTAGTATACATTGTTCAAACGCAAAGTGAAATAAGTATATACTTAATATTTGACGAAAGTGAGAAATAAATAAAAAATAGATAACTGCATCTCTTGATGGAAAACACCCAATATATCAAGTTTCGCGTTTGCAGGATTTGTCAAACTCAATTCTCATTCTGTAATGTGACAGATTCTGCCAGTCCCACGTTATGATCGTCAGCATTGTGCACTTCGCGAAAGATTAAACTGGAGCGGAATCGCGCCAATGAGTGCGGAAAAAAAAAAGAAAAGAAAGTAGGGCAGAAGCGATCGGAATTCGGAGGGCGGCTTTTACGCAACGTCCCAAACTTACGCATTATCCGAAACGTCGTCATCCGTTTCGCCGTCCGAACCGGAGGAAGTCCCGTAATCCGCAACCAAGGAAGCCATAATAACAAATATAAGTCAGTCGATTCCTACAAACTAGACGATCCTAACCGTACGATCTAATTAATCTAATCATCGCGCGAGGCCAGATGCCGACCACGAGGAGGGGAGGGGGCCAACAAAACCTCGGCGAATTCTTGAGAACACTGATAGCGCCATCTGACGGCGCGCCTCCCAACTGAAGATGAAAAGCGGGTCAATCATTTGGTTGTAAGTATCGACGTGCGCTAATCTAATTGCTAATTAATTTAATAGCGGAAGTGTTTCTTGTAAAATTTCTAGCTATATTATATAATTCGTTGTCTGTAATATAAATTTTTTTTCATATTAAACTGTAAAAATCAATTATTTTATCAATTTCAGCTGTGGTAAAAGTCTTGCTTCAAATGCTTTGATTGATCAATCAAAAAACGCTTTAAACCAATCATAGTCGTTATTTCCCTCATTCGACTGTGATTGGTCAATTCTTACAGATTAAGACATAAGTTGATAAATTATAAATAATTTACGTTTACATGGCTCCATTCATGCCGAAGGTAACATTGTTATGAAACTGATCAATCACATCATTCCATTCTTCAGAGGAATAGCTATGATTGACTAGTTTTATAACATCGATATTAAATTAAAACTAAAATAAACTAAAATGTTACACTAAAATCGAAAAAAAGTAAAAAAATTTTTTTTAACTTTTTTTAATTTTATATCTATTTTATTTATATAACCGTATCATCATAATGGAAATTTTGTGTATGAGTTGAGAAATTTGATAGCTTGCGACTTGCTTTTATTTTTGCAAATTATTATACAATTGTTCGTTAATTATGTTTTAGACAATATTAAAGTTGGTTTATTTGTCGGTTTGAGAGTGCAAGTCAGAACGGTTGCGACTGCGATTTTAAGATCACTGTATAAGATCGTTTGATGACCGCGTATAATGCGTTGTAACGCATCTACAATTATTTATCCGAATATTTTATCATCTATTTCTTCAGGTTTATATATTAAATAATGCTCGTAACCATCCATATCGAAATTTTACATACACGATGTTGAATTTATATTATATTACATTTACCGTCTAAATCATCATATGTGTTGGCAAGTGATAATTGTTTTTTAAATGAGTCGTTGAGTTCAATTTGTAATTTCAACATTGAGAATGACCCAATAGGGGTCGAAACGTTTGTTAATAAACTTATGTTATTGTAGTTAATCTAGCATTAAGATCCAGCTTAGCTCGTAGCCCTTGTTTTAGTTTTATAATCTTATAAATTTTTTGATACTATCGATATTAAACTTCAACAGATCCCGATTGGTCGAGATTCGAATTTGTCCAACTTGGTTTTCGCGTTCCTTCCGACAGAGAGCAGGTCGATTCGGCGTTCCAAAAACCGACGCGGACGTTCCATTCATTGTCTCTCACTTCACTCCGTCTCCCTTGACCGTGGATCCATCTCGCCGAAGTCGTCCTCCGATATAAGTGCGATTGTGATTAATTTCTGTATTCTCGATCTTCCCTTGTATCGTTGACACGACGAGTGCATAAAACGCGACTATAAACAATGGCTGATCAGCAAGAGAACAAGGACTTCAGTGACGACGTAGCGGAGCAAAATTTCGAGAAGAACGGCGAGGCTGAGAGTGGTAACGGTGGCGGCGGAGACGCCGTAGAGAATGGTCAGGACTCGCAGGAGGACAGGTAAGATTTTTTCCATATTCCTTCATCAATCTATTGAAAACTCCGGTAAGATCCGGCCGCGTGATCGTGCATAGTTCGCGGTGTCCGGCATTCCTCGGTAATCCCGGTAACGGTAAACTGATTACGATTGGCGTTTGCGTCCCGCCGAGGCGGTTTCCCGCGAATTCGGTCGGCGTCTCTTGCGGCGGGTCTGTCTCCGCTTCCGACACGGCACGGACAAGATGGCGATGGGCCGATTTGAGGCGAGATGTAATCCACGCGCATCGGTCGCCATTCGCTCGCCGATCGCTCGCTCGCGCGATCATCCCGCGTCGCTACGCCGCGACGCATTCGCCGGTGCGTTTCTTTTTGCTCCCCGGCGTCCCCCGCGAATACGGCGGGAGTTACGTTATTGTTGTAGCTCGGACGCGTCTTTTTTTCTCTTTCTCTTTCTTTCTCTTCGCGCCGACCGGCCGACCCATAGCAAAAAAGACTCCTACGCGTCGCATGTTGTTCCCACGCTCATGTTCGATTTTTTTTTGCCGCTTTATTTCTTTCTTTCCTCCCCCCTCCTCCTCCTCCTCTTCCCCTCTTCATTACCGTGATAACGTCGTTCAATGCTCCCCTTCAATGCTTGCGTCGTTTGAAACGCAGAGAGTACGCGGGCACGACAGATCTGACGTCACTTTGCAGCTCGGTACCCTATTTATCAAAGGAATTGTTTACAAGTCAGATATTTTTATATACAGAAATATTTGAAAAAAAAATGTGAATTTTTTATACAATTGAACAATTTTATTGCATCCTACCGATACCTTATGCACTCGTAGTAAATCTATTTGAAATATATTGCTTAGTCAAATAAAGATAAGGTAAATATGTAATTTATATTCATTATTATGCTGTGATTACAATTTTACACATGTGTTATTTATTATGAGGTATGTGTCCATCTGATTTTTTTTTTTTCAAGCTTTCTAACTTTTTTTGTAAATTTTTTCTTTCTGTTCTTACTTAGCCGATTTAAACTTTCTTCTAGTCCTATAATTAATGGAGGGCAGTCACAATTTCATCATTGATAAAGTTTGTATGTATATGTAGATCTACTTATAATATACTCTCTAAGAAATGACATTTGTATTTGTATTTCTATTTTTTTTTATAGAATATAATTTTGAAAATCCACGTTTGAACAAGTTACGAGTCATCCTTTCCTTATTCACAGTACAGTTTACGGTCAAATTCAGATTAGTCAATTGCTCGAAAACGATTGACAAATCCGTCCAATGCTTGTGTGGGATCTCTCTGAATTGAACTGTGAGGCTTCGTGAATGAACTTTGGGGTCGGAATTATTGTGAACAGTCGAGCATCGAATTCTCAAGTCCATCATGTTACGTCACGACACGAAAGTACCTGGAGTCAAATCGAGTTAAATGTTACTTGAGATCAAATACGTGTGTCGCAGCGACACACACTTGCCTGCTGGATAATACAGAGTAGAGTAATTTCCGCTGATTTGAGTGATATTTGGATTATTTGGGCATGAGCAAATGCACAGAGACACTAGGATCAATGCAAACATCTCCAATAGGCTCCGGAACGCCATTAACGCAGTTTCTGTGACTTGGTCTGCAGGTGGCTAAAACGTCCCAGTGCGATTATGGCGGGCTGCTTGCAACTGGCTAACTGTGACCTGACCTGACAACAGATACCGGCGAGAGACTGGTACCCATGGTATTTATCATCAGCAATAGATGATATAAAAACGACATAATGTATATATATATATATATATCTCAATAAACATATATAAGTACAGACTTAACATCGCTGGGAAAAAAGTTAAGGAAAAGATAAAAACAGCAAAATGTGTACATATTGCAGCTTGTTATTTAAATGTGAAAAAAAAAGTATGAAAAATGTATCTCGAGACTCAAGACAAGTCGTATGTAATGTAAGCCTTCTTGACGAATTGTAAGATAAAATATCCTTATATGTACAAGTGTCTGATGTAATGCATAATAATGTTGTTTAAAAAGAACTCCAATAAAAAAAAATAACAAAGAATAAGAGATAAGAACAAAAAGCAAAATCGTGCAGTGACCAATTTTATCTATTGTAGTTAATTTATTGTAATGTGGAAATTAATTTTTAGCTTTCCAATATAGAGTTGCAGTCGATCTACCACATGCCACTAATTTGGGTCAATTAATAATCGGGATTTAATTGTAACTTTAGAGAAGTTATTTGTATTTTCTTTAGGGGCAGCAGTATCTCAACTGGAGTTGTAGCTTATTTGGATCATCGTAACAGTACTTTACTTTTTTTGATGCGTTTTTTTCTACTACACTCACACACATACACATATAACATATTTATGCATATGTACTTTTTTTCTAAAACTTTTCCTTTAATACTTTTCACTTGTTCACTTGTTATATAAAACTTGTTATATATGGTGTTCAAATCGAATTGACCTGTGTGGTGCGCAAAGCCGCCGACTCTCCGTAACTTTAATTTTACTACGCTTCCGCGTAGCAACTGCATATGTAATTTGTACAATAACATACATTTATCTTGATAAAAGTTCATTTGTTCTAGGAATATGGTATCTTGTAACTTTTACCTCTTATTATCAGTATAACGAATCTTGTTTAGTCTCACACGCAAGGAACGTTTATTTTTCCAAATCTATATGTAGGACAACACCTACATTGTGTATTGCTGCAATTGGAATTCCTATTCCCTATTAGAAATAGCTATTATCGTGCTTGTTAAATACAACAAAATTTTTTGCAGTGCCTTTTCCAGATAGCATCATGGATCATCCATCAATTGCATTCTATTAAATTGTAGTACAACTTTAATTTGCACAGGAATGACATTAAATCAACATTAAATTCATTAGAAGCAATTAGTTTAATAACTATTAAAAAATCTGTTCTTTCTTTGGTAAAATAAATTAGTTCCATTGCTTTGCAGGTTGACCGGAAGTAATCAGGATGATTGATACAGGCACATTCAATTCCTATTTCTCTCTTTCGTTTACTTTTTAATATTATGTGCCTATATAAATTCAATTAAAATAATATTACTACAATTATCATAACACCGCGATACAGCGGTTGGAAAGTTAGGGCGGCAAACATATTATTCTCTATTACATTTGCTTAAAATTTTTATTTCTGTTTATTGTTTACAGAAAATTATTTGTCGGTGGTTTGAGCTGGGAAACTACTGACAGTGAGTATTCTTATATTTAATAATTTCCAATCGTCGATAGATTGCGTTTTATCCAGAAATCCGTCACGAATATCTTTAATTTATTTCAGAGGAATTAAGGGAACATTTTAGCACTTATGGTGACATTGAGAGTATTAATGTTAAAACAGATCCCAACACAGGAAGATCGAGAGGTTTTGCCTTTATTGTCTTTGCAAAGGCCGAAGCTCTCGATAAGGTAATTAAACAATTTTTTTTTAATCTGTAGATATTAAAATGAAAAAAGTATTATGAATATGTATATAAAAAAAATATATATATATATATTACAAATTAAAGATAGAAGAGCTCTAAAGAAATAAATCAGTAAACATAGTGCCAATCAGAATCAAACATAGTGAATACGTATAATTAAATTTTATTAGTATAATACAATAATTATTATCCTTTTCAATATAACAAAGAAATTAATTACAGAAATAGAATTCAGTACTAAGTAGTCGTAAAATTAAACTGGAGTAATCCGTGATTACACTGTTATTATGATTTTTATGTTCGTTAACATAAAAATCATATGAATTGGAAAACAACATTCTGTTATTACTGAACACAGACTGGAATTCTCTCATGAGTTTAATTGGAAGAATGTTAAAATTTTAGACGAAAAAAACTTTTTTTATAAAAGATTGACCTCAGAAATGATTTTTATTAATAAACGAATTAACGGTTTGAACATTAAAAGTGATACGGAATCTATTGATCCACTCTGTTTAAATTTATTTACAAGGACTTGATGTTTCCCTCTCTTTACTACCTTTGTCGTTTATATATATCATGATTTTTATCATGACTCACACGCGCTTGAGTGCGAACCAGTTACCAAAAGACTTTCCTTGTAATCATGTAAGTCAGTTTGTCAGAATTAAATCTCTATTCTCCTAAAATTGTACGATAATTTTTAATATTTTATATTTTACTCTTCAAATCAATTTGGAAATTTAATAAATAAACGCTTAACATAATTACATTTTGCAAGAAATTACACTACGTCTGATCGCAGATTATTCCCATTTAATGTTCCTGTTTTATTTGACAACTATTAAATTCTATTTCTGTAATTAATTCTTTTGTCATATTGAAACGAATCCGAAACGTCTATAATTATTGTATTATACTAATAAAATTGAATGACATGCGTTCATCTTGTGTATGGCTCTGATTGGCATTATGTTTATTGGTTTATATATATTATTGTTTTAAATCTAATGATTTCTTGTAGATTATGTCAGCTGGCGATCATGTCATTAACAACAAAAAAGTTGACCCCAAGAAAGCGAAAGCTAGGCATGGAAAGATCTTCGTCGGTGGTCTTTCAACGGAATTGTCTGATGACGACATCAAGAACTTCTTTTCACAATTTGGAAACGTAAATATTTTTTACTTGGAAACGAATACAAGGAATAAATCGAAAGAAAAAGGAATTATTGCATATTTCTCTTCCAGATTGTCGAGGTAGAGATGCCATTTGATAAGACAAAGAACCAAAGGAAAGGTTTCTGCTTTATTACATTTGAATCTGAGCAAGTAGTCAACGAACTTCTTAAGACACCCAAACAGACTATCAATGGGAAAGCTGTGAGTTTTATTGAACTTTTATCTATAGTAAAGAGGAGTTATTAAACTTAAAATTCAATTTTTTTACTATTCAGAAATCAACAAACACAATTTTTTAAATCCATTTTGATCTTGTTTAACAGGTGGATGTAAAGAAGGCAACACCTAAATTGGATGGAATGGGTGGGATGCGTGGCGGAATGATGGGTAGAGGAAGAGGAGCTCGTGGCGGTCGGGGTCGCGGATTCGGAGGACAGGGTGGATGGGGACAGGGCTACGGAGGCGGTTATGGCGGTGGCTACGGCCAAGGTGGCTACGGCGGTGGGTACGACGGTTACGGGGGATACGATTACTACAGCGGCGGTTACGGAGGTTACGGTGGTTATGATTACAGCGGATATGGTGGTGATTATCTTTTGTTCTTTTTCACATAGCAGATATATAGTAAATTAAATTTGAATTTATAAGTAATGTCCTAGGGTGGGGTACTTTCTGTCATGAAATGGTCAGTATCCTGGCGATCGGAGGGTATCTTTGCAACATTCTTCTAGAACTAGAATCCTCACTATTCGAATTGGTTTTTTTTTTTGTGCCGTCGTGATGTTAATATTTTCTTTTTTTACTTCTTGCAATGAAATCTCAATGGTACGTGCGGATACTGACTCCATTGTACCATGTGTTTCATGAAACGCAGATGGCTATGGCTATGGCGGTGGTAATTACGAAGGTGGCTACGCGGGCGGGCGCGGTGGTGTACGCGGTAAAGGTACGCATTACAGCGTTCCTTGATATATTTTACTACCCATCATTTTGTACTTTGCTCTCTCTTTCTCTCTTTTACATTTAGCTTTGCCACCGCTAGATTTGCACCCATCCTTGTAACCCATTGTGATTGCAACGAGAGCAACTTAATCCCCAAACTTACAGTCTGATAAATATAATCTAAATATAAATTTCGATTAATTTTGACTGTAGAAGTGTCAAAATAGAAAATTTTATTTACTTTGCTTTTGTCATTTTTGCTTACAAATTCATGTTGCTTAATCATTGTTGTAATAACAAAAAAAAAGGGTGGCAAAAGAATTACTAGAACCCTAGAGAGATGCGTATCAAAAGGGAGGATATGGAGTAGTATGCAGCTTACTACCTTAGCCTGTAGCCTCTTTGTTCTTACATTTATTGTCAGTAGTAATATCTTTTTTCGTAGTACTTGATTGTTGTTAGTAGCGTAGTGTATTCTTATCGAGATGTGCGTGCGTTATATTATAAGAGTTTCGATCTGTTCTACGTTATTAATTTGTGCAATTATATTTGTATAATTGTAGCTATATACTTGTGCTATAAAGGTAAAAAAATTAATGGTACAGTGTCGACATTGTTTCAGGTGGCTCCGGTTATGGTGGCAAACAAAGAGGAGGAGGAGGAGGTGGTGGTCGCCAAAATCAGAGGCACCAGCCGTACTAACGAAAATCCTCATTCGCGAACGCTGTGCAATTCGCGTTGTAACCGCTGGTGAGTTGCCGCATAATCGGAATCTTGATCTTTTTCGCGTCGTTGCTTTAAGATATTTCTAGCGGCAATCTCTCTCAATGTCTTTTTACCTATTCGTTAATATTAATCATTATCAGTGTCTATTATATTTTTGTAGAACATTAATTTAAATTAAGTGTCCCAGTTTTTTTGTTACTTTAGCCCTCTTTGTTGACAGATGTCGATGAATATATATTTTACATAAAACCTGATTTGTAATTTACAAATATACGGCATACATATACACAACGTAGACTACTTATTTTTTTTCACAGGTACTCTTCCTCACTACTACCGATCTCTTCATTCGTCCAATCATCATTCCATTAAGTCGCGCCCCTCCTAGCAAGAATTTCGACAATTTTTCAACAAAGTGGACAGCTGCTGCTACAAAATCAATCACCGAAACCCACGAGACCGGCGACAGCAGTAGAGATTTCATTTTGTATTTAACTCCGATTTATATTATTCCGCGACTATGGTTACGGTCCACTTGATGCTACAAATGCTTTGAAGCATTTTTTGATTGGTCAATTAGTAAAATTCTTTCTTCCGATTGGTCAATCAAACACTCCGAAGCATTTGTAGTGCCATGTGGACCGCACCCTATATATGCTTTCCTTTCTGCCGTTTGTAGTGCGAGCTTGTGTCGTTTTTTCTCCTTTTTAATAGTATGTTCACGGTAGAAAAGCAAGCATATAAAATCACTGACAGATTTTTGAATGTAATACCGAACAAAAACGGTGAAGTATCCAACAGTATAACAATCTTGCAAAAAAAGTAACGTTGCCGTATGATAGATAATGGAATAAGAATAGTTGTATAAAGATACAATGTAAGCACGACAACACGTGCCTCGTCAGAAAAATGCGTCGTTATTGAGGAATTGCGCATCCAGAATTATTCCCATTTATATAAACCTAGTACCTTGTCCTATTATATTTAGAGATCGGGAAGTTTATTTTTGATGATGAAACAATTAATTTGTCGAACGAATCTGCAGTATTTTATTGACACGGATAGAAATATTAATTTTTTGTTATCTGAGAAATAAACTAGAACCGATTTTTATTGGATATTAGCAATTAAATTAAAAAAAAAATTAACATTTTGTCTTTCAACTATTTTAGACTCTTTGATTCTTGCTTCACGATTGTTTTTCCAGTCAAAATTTCATGCAAAGTGGTAGAAAATAAAATTTGAGCTGAACATAATTATATCAGGGGATTGATTATGTAGCTTGAAATGAAGTGAAAAGTAGAAAAGTGAACAAAGTCACTAGTTATTGACTAACGAAATTATAAATATTTTTGTCTTCGAATTTTTGTTATTTTCATCTTATTTCAAGATCTACATTCTGTCCTTTGTTCACATTAAGTCTGTTCGCGTAGCTTGCACCTTTTTTCACTCAGCATCTTTGCTTTCTCTCTCTTTAACACCCGATTATATATTTCATTTTAAATGCAAAAACTTTTGGGGATTTTAAGTAACATGAACAGATTTATTGCTTGAACTGATTGCATTCAGAATTTTTGCTTTTCTTTCAACGCTCGAATATATATTTAGATTTGTTCGCTTTAGTGCTTACTAGCACTTTTTACACTATTATTTCACTTTCTTTTTTTAACATCTGAATATATATTTATTTCGTTTTGAGCGGAAACATTAGGCCTGTTCTTTTTAGTTGAACTTTTACACCAGTTCATCTTCCTTTTTTTTCCAGGAGGAAAGAAGAGAAAGAAAGATGAACTGGTGCAAAAGTTCAGCCAAAAAGAACAAGCCTATTATAATTAAGGGATTTCAAGCAACACGAACAAACCTTTTATTTTGTTCCAAAGCCGGTTATCCGTAGTCTTATTTTACAATTGTCTAAAGTAATTGCTAATACGGTTTTGTGATTGGTATTCAGTCTGTTCTTATATTTAAGACTGTCTTAAGATAAGGTCTTGTAAGTCAGAGACCGATATTCATGATCGATTCTCGCTGATGGCAATGGTGGGGG
>NW_017296741.1:1048181-1075069 GCF_001594075.2 Trachymyrmex cornetzi | reverse complement strand
CCTGCCTCTCACTCTAATCGTCTTTCTACCCCCACCATTGCCATCAGCGGTCCATTCTAGATGTCGATGATTCTCATATTTGAGACTGGGTACAATCAACGCGATGCTAGAAATACTTTGAAAATTATTAGGCACCAGTTGATATGAGTGGTGTGTGCGATCGGGATTGTAGGCAAACGGGATCCTCCCGGAATAGATTTCAGTTAGGACTAATTAAGACTGGCAGCCTTATTGACTGAATTTTAGAATTGTATGGTTAAAACCGAAGCATAAACTAATAGCGTTTTCGGCCCGACCGGTCCCAGGTTGGTGCAAACCCGATCGGGCCGAAAACGCTATAAGCATATATTATTTTAAGATTGTGCACAGGTGTTTGTGGATTGGTCGTTTGCTGAAGGTATTGCTGGATTTACACTGGATCCGACATGCGTCGTACGACGCTCTGCAACCAATCAGAAACAGAATTTTACTTCGTATTATCGATACGAAATGATTCGTATCGATTGATACCCAGGGTATCAATCATGAAACTTTATCCCTAGAATGGAAAGTGAAAAGTGAAAATTTTAACCATTGAAGAAATTTTTCACTTTTCATCCTAGGAAAAAAGTTTCATGATCGATACCCTGGTTGGATAACGAAAAAATACCTCTGTATATCTCATTTTCCCATGAAAGTCCCTAGAAATTTTGAAAATAATTCGTTAACTGTGTGTGACCAATCAAACGGATTTGTGATTGGGTTGGGCAGAAAGTTACGTGCGGCGGTATTGGCAGCATTGTTGTCGGAGGGAAGTCTAGTAGCGCGAAGTGAGCAGCGGAACGCGGACGACGCGGTGTAAACTGGTGTAAACGCGAAAGTGTTGATTGTGTGGTGTTTGTGGTGTACGTTGACGAATACCTCGTTCAGCGCATGTAACTGATTGTCGGCGCGAGTAAAACAGTCGGTTTGGCAACGCGTCCAGCGAGATAGCCGCTCCGCGTGCCTGTGATATGCCAATTATTACCGCTTGCGGACCCGCGAATGGAGGTCCTGCGGTTCTAGGAACGACCGACGCCAAGCAGCGAGCAACGTATTCTCGACGCCGAGGTGCGATTACTGAAGGTACGCAACGTACGCCGCCCGGTCGTTCGTACCGGGTTCGCGGACTCACGATCCGTGAAAAACCTCCGCGAGTAACGGGGGATGAAGGACAGGTGTTCCCGTTCTTATGACAAACGGCATCGTCGTTCTCTCGAAACCGCGCCAATTAGATGACGGCCCTTTCCCGCCATATTTTTCAAAGTTCCTTGCAACGTGGATGCCTCCACCTGCGGTAATAGTTTCCATTGCAGACAGAAAGAAAAGGCACTTCTCCGACGCCTAGACGTCTGCCTCTAAATCGAATCTCAAATTAATAAAGCATAGTTATCAACGAATTCGGTTACTTGCGTTACACTAGGTAGTGGTCTGTTTTCTGTTCCCGCACTAGGCTGTTCTAGAACTTTCGTTTTAGACAAATATAAATGTAGGTATATCTATCTTAATAAGATTTTGGAACTTAACTTTCGTTACACTAGTGGTCTGTTTTCTGTTCCTGCACTAGACTGTTCTAGAACTCTCTTTCTCGTTTTAGACAAATATCAAATGTATATCTATCTTAAGCCTGTGGTACACGATGCTTGTTTCCCTGATTAATTGCTAGCTGAATTAGAATCTTGTCACCGTATTGGCTGTGATACTGGCACTGACAGCAGAAGATTCTAATTCAGCTAGCAATCCAGCAGGAAAACAAGCATCGTATGCCGCTGGCTTTATGTAAGATAGGTATACGTTTGATATTTGTTTAAAGCGAGAAAGAGTTTTACAACAGTTTAGTGCAGGGACAGAAAACATACCACTACTTGTAAGTGTAATGGGCCTTCTACAATAAGCCGCAAGTCAGAAGTTCTAAGCGATCTTAAGTCATAATCGGTGAAGTTGGCCAATAGCCAACTCTTTTGAACAACTTTGTTAAGACTGGTTAAGACTTCTGACGTTCTGACTTGCGGCTTATTGTAGAAGGCATATAAGGCTGGAATCAGACTACGCATTGAAGATTGAAATTTAACTGATGAAGACAAAGGAATTTTAGGTCCTATTGTTTTGATTGGTCAAATTTCAATCTTTCAATCTCAATCTTCAATGCGTAGTCTGATTTCGACCTAATGCAAGTTAAGTTCCAAAAGTGTACACTAGTTCAACCACAGAAAACAAACCTTAGATTAGTATGTATTAAAAGCTGTTGTACATAAAATTAACAGTTGAAGTTAAGTGTAAAGGCATATAAATATTTTAAATAATTAACTCTGTATACACTGGGGTTCCCGGGACCCCAGCGCAACTTTCGAAATCGCGATTTTTTCGCGTTTCTAAATTTTTATTTTTCTTTGAATCTATATATCTTGAAGCTCCTTAATTCTATCAACTTTTACACATGGGCTTGTTCCTTAATCAATTCTCTATCGATATGAAAAAATAATTAATTGAAATATATCTATTTTAAAGAAATTATATGGTAACAAATATGGATGAAGTCTGTATATCTAGAGTGCAAAAAAAACAAGTGTGTACAGCTAGGGTTAAATATCTAATAATGATATTGTTATGCTATTTGACAAAATATACATGTACTAGGAGTGTGATTTAGTTTTGAGGGTTTTTTTTTCTTAAAAACTGATTTATTTAAACAACATATCACGTAAACGTTTAATAAGTGCTGTACAATCAACATTTAATTTTCTGGCAAATTCTGACATGGATTGTGCTAAATTTTTGTCCAATAATGCTTGCATTTCCCAGCTTTTGTCGTTAACATTGAAATCACCATTTTTTAATCGATAGAACAAATATTCACACTTAATTAATGGAGCAACATCATTATAAGTTTCTATCAGAGTTCTATGATCTTCAGCCGCCATTTTCTTCTGATTAAAAAACAAAAGCAACGCATATTACAATTCGTATAAGAGCTAAATGAGCCAAGTACGTTATCTGTGCAATAAAATATATATTGTTACAATTATAAAAGTCTTCCAAACGTTTTGATTCTCAACGGAATCATCTTCAGTGGATGCAACACATTCCATGTGTTCTTACAATATTTCGTTTGTTACATATCGTAGATTACATAAAACTTGTCGCAAAAACTTCAAGCCAGAACCCATTAGGAATGGTGATTGCTTCCAAATCGAGTGAACATTCTATTACAATTCTGATGGTATTGGCTATAAGGATACGGAATACACAGGAATTAAAACAATGGAAAAGATTAAAACTTTTAATTTTTTATCTTCAAATTTTTTTAGAATTGCCGGATCGACAGGGCGAACATTTACATGTCGACAGACCGTTCGACAAATTCGGAATGGCATGAAGGCAATGGAAAAGACAAAACAAGATAGGATAACAAATATAAAAAGGAGATGAATCAATCAGGACGGGGGAACAATATTGTTACTTATTGGATAATACATCTATAATAGGAATATATGCTTCTGAAAGAAATTCCGTTGAGAACCAAAACATTTGGAAGACTTTTACAATTGTAACAATATCTATTTTTTTATTACACAGACAACGTGCCTGACTCATTTAGCCCTTATACGAATTGTATTGAATTGAATAGTTCGCTGAGTCTTTATAGTTTTTAATTTTAAAAACTCCATTTTTTAAATGGTATAAATACGAGTATTACTGGTATTTACTGCATCTATTGTTAGTAAATGACTAAATATCATGAAGTAATATTAAAGTATTAAGAAATAATAGCTGTGATTGGAATGTCTTCGATAACATTGATATTAATGCAATTTCTTGTAAAACTCTTAAAACTAAATCACGCTTCTAATATTATTTTACTGTCAAAGTTGATTAAATTATGTCATTGTATGTAGATATTTTACAAGTATATGAAGTAGCCTTTAATGTCCACTAATCCAGTGTAGTTTGAGTGATCGAATTTACTGTTAGATAGTGGCACACGATGCTTTAGTTGTCATTTATTTAAGTCATAGCGCGCTTGTTTATATAAACAACAAGAATAAAATATTCGAGCGCCAAAATAAATACAATCTTTGTATTTTAGTTTCTCATATTAGGAGTTGGCTTCTATAGATCTTTATGCGTGTAATATTTATTTCATTTATCCATAGATATCTAAAAGTACATCGTACCAAAATGAGTACAGCCGTGGCAAATGGAGCCGGCAACAGTAAGTCGGTTACCAAACAAAAAACCATTGAAGGCATCTATCAAAAGAAGTCGCAGTTGGAACATATCCTGCTGCGTCCAGATACCTACATTGGATCTGTGGAGACAATAACAGAAATGATGTGGGTCTTTGACAAGGAGAAAGAAATGATGGTGCAGAAAGATATAAAATATGTTCCTGGATTGTATAAAATTTTTGATGAAATCCTGGTAAATGCTGCCGATAACAAACAACGCGATCCTAAAATGGATATGATCAAGATTGATATTGACTCGTGAGTCATCTTAAGAAGCACATTTTTCAAAAAAATTAACGTAAATTGTCAATTAAATAGCATATGATTAATTAAACACTGTGTTATTATAGGGAAAACAACACCATTTCTGTATGGAACAACGGTAAAGGCATTCCCGTAGTAATACATAAAGAAGAGAACATGTATGTCCCTACCATGATATTTGGTCATCTTCTGACATCATCAAATTATGATGATGAAGAGGAAAAAGTAACCGGTGGCAGAAATGGTTATGGTGCCAAGTTGTGTAATATTTTTAGTCATCGTTTTACTGTTGAGACCGCGACAAAGGAATACAAGAAATGCTTAAAACAGGTGAGTGCAAATACATTGATATCTTAATCTTTAATTCTATCGGTACGTTATAATCTCCTCTTTTACAGACATGGGGTGATAATATGGGAAAAGCTAGCGAGCCTAGAATTAAAGAATATTTTGGAGATGATTTCACGAAAGTTACATTTTCGCCGGATTTGTCAAAATTTAAGATGCAATCTCTTGATGACGATATCGTATCTTTAATGTCTCGAAGAGCATATGATGTAGCTGCCTCTTCGAAGGGCGTTAAGGTTTTTCTGAATGGAAGCCGTATACCAGTAAAGAATTTTAAGGATTACGTCGATTTTTATATTAAAGGAAAAGAAGACGATATCGGTAATCCATTGAAAATTGTGTATGAAAATTGTAGTCCACGTTGGGAAGTAGCTCTCACTTTGTCTGATAAAGGATATCAGCAAATGTCCTTTGTAAATAGTATCGCAACAACAAAGGTAAGATAAATAGTAGTGTACAGTAATTTCCTATGAAGTATAAAATTGCTCCAAATATTTAAATTTGCCGAATATCGATAGGGTGGCAGGCACGTCGATCACGTGACGGAGTTAATAGTCAAACAATTGATCGAAACATTAAAGAAGAAGAATAAAGCTGGTGTAGCCATTAAGCCGTTTCAAATTAAAAATCATATGTGGATCTTCGTTAACTGTCTCATTAACAATCCTACCTTTGACTCGCAAACCAAGGAGAATATGACTTTGCAGCCGAAAAGTTTTGGGTCTAAATGCGCACTATCTGATAAGTTTATCACTTCGGTAAGTGCAAATATTTTTATCGAAGTTCGTCTGTACATGTTTGACTATTCTTTTCAATGTGATTACAGGTCACGAAAATTGGTGTTGTGGAAGCGGTATTAACTTGGGCGAAGTTTAAAGCTGACAGTCAGCTTGAAAAATTGGGTCCTAAATCAAAACAAAGGAAACTTCATGGTATACCCAAATTAGAAGATGCCAATGATGCAGGAACTGCAAGATCACTGGAATGCACGCTCATCTTGACTGAGGGAGACTCAGCCAAAACAATGGCTGTATCCGGTATTGCTTCCATAGGCAGAGATAAATATGGCATATTTCCGTTGAGAGGTGAATTTGTTTTACTAATAAAATGAATAGAGATTTTAGTGCGATAGTAATACTAACCAATATTTTCTCGTAGGTAAAATGTTAAATGTACGGGAAGCTACCCATAAACAGATCTTGGAGAATGCTGAAATTAACAATTTGATAAAAATTCTTGGTCTTCAATATAAGAAAAAATATTTAACTCGAGAAGATATGAAGACGTTGCGATATGGAAAGATGATGATCATGACTGATCAAGATCAGGTAAAATTTTTCACATGGATATTACACATATATATATATATATATTTTTTTTTTTGTTTCAAATATTTACGATTAAATGTGGTTTTTTTTAGGACGGTTCACATATCAAAGGTCTATTGATCAATTTTATTCACCACAACTGGCCATCGTTATTGAAACTAAACTTCATTGAAGAATTTATTACGCCTATCGTGAAAGCCACTAAAGGCAGTCAAGTTAAATCTTTCTTTTCTCTGCCGGAATTCGAGCAGTGGAAGAAGGAAACAGAAAACTTTCACACGTATAAGATCAAATACTACAAAGGTGTTTACTCAGAAGTCTATTTCCTCTTACTTTATTAATTGTCAGTTATAATACTTACACATATAGATTTAATGTAACAAAAGGTTCTTTTTTCGAATTTATATAGGTTTGGGTACTTCAACCGCCAAAGAGGCGAAGGAGTACTTCGAAAATATGAGCAGACACAGAATACGCTTCCGATACGACGGCGAGCAAGACGATCAAAATATCATCATGGCGTTCAGCAAGAAATGCGTTGATCAGCGTAAAGACTGGCTGACGAATCACATGAATGAAACAAAGAGGCGAAAACAGATTGGTCTCGGCGAGCGTTATCTCTACGAGAAGGACACGCGTGCTGTCTCTTTCTCGGACTTTGTTAACGTCGAATTGGTACTGTACAGCAATTATGATAATGTGAGATCCATTCCAAACATGATGGACGGCTTTAAGCCGGGCCAGAGAAAAGTACTGTTTACTTGTTTGAAACGCAATGACAAACGCGAAGTGAAAGTCGCGCAATTGGCGGGATCTGTTGCCGAACATTCTGCTTATCATCACGGTGAGACGTCCCTAATGGCGACCATAGTTAATCTCGCGCAGAATTTCGTGGGTAGCAACAACATTAATCTGCTACAGCCCATCGGTCAATTCGGTACAAGACTTTCTGGTGGAAAGGATTCAGCCAGTCCGAGATACATTTTCACGATGCTCAGGTACTTACCATTATTATATAGATATAGATACCTACAGAAAAAGAAATTACATACATATATTTCTACATACTTATCTCCTTTTTTTTTCTATAGTTCTTTGGCAAGGTATATATTCCATAAACATGATGATGCTCTGCTAAAATACGAATACGACGATAATCAAAGGATCGAACCTGTTTACTATGTACCTGTGATTCCTATGGTATTAGTAAATGGTGCCGATGGCATCGGTACCGGATGGATGACAAAAATACCAAACTACAATCCTCGAGAGCTAATCGAGAATTTACAAAGGATGATGGACGGCGCGGATCCGAAACCAATGGTATTAAAATTATCCAGAAAATTAAATTTATAATTTAAATGTACTTTATATTTAACAATTATACAAAATGTTCTAAATATAAAAAATATCGAGATATATTTTCATCTTCTTCCGTGACGAAATTCACAAAAATATGTAAATTTCGTCACATATTTTTGTTTAGATACCGTATTACAAAAATTTCAAAGGTGTAGTGGAAAGCTGTGGGGATTTCCGTTACGTTATAAGCGGAGAAATATCAGTGATCGGACCCGATAAGGTAGAAATCACTGAACTTCCTATTGGCACGTGGACACAAGCTTACAAGGAAACTGTGTTAGAACCCATGTTACATGGAACTGAAAAAACGCCGGCCATCATTACGTAAGTATTATAATTGATTAATGATAAGATTTGTGTGAATTTTGTGTTAATTTCGAGAATATTGATTGTATTATAGGGATTATAAAGAGTATAATACAGATACGGCAGTACATTTTATAGTAATAATGAATCGTGACAAATTAGTGGAGCTAGAAAGAGATGGTCTTCATAAAATATTTAAATTACAAACAACGATGACCATAACATCAATGGTAAGATATCAGAAATACTGATATAATATCAATCGGAAATAAAATGGAAATTTGTCAATATTTTTTGTGTAGTGTGCATTTGACGAAAATCAATGCTTGAATAAATATGAAAGCGTAGTACAAATATTAAAAGGATTTTATAAAGTACGATTGGAAACTTATCACAAGAGGAAAGATTATCTGGAAGGAATTTTACAAGCGGAAGCGGCGAAGCTATCAAATCAAGCACGCTTCATTATCGAAAAATGTGATGGCACTCTAGTGATAGAAAACAAGAAAAAGAAGGACATGATAGCAGAATTAGTCAGACGTAATTACGAGTCGGATCCGGTGGTATCTTGGAAAATATCGCAAAATAGGGAGCAAGTATTGGTAAGTAGATTTTTGCTTGGAAATTCCCTGTAAATACAAAAGAATCTTATTTATTAGAATTTATTTATTCTGCTACACAAGGAGGATCAAGTAAGTTAATATAGAAAGAAACTATGTAAAATTACCAGTGCAGACATTATAACATAAAGGTCTTTTGGCAAACAATTATTTTCCATAAATAAATATTTTAGCAGAAACTCTTTGCTATCTAACAAAAAATAAGCAGAGAATTTTTAGTTAAATATAAAACTTCGGATTATAGTTGCTTTGTGAAAAACCTTTTCTCATCGTTTCCATAAATATGTATAGCATTAACAATAATACTCACTGTCCAAATAAATAGGAAGAAGTTGCAGAAAACGATGAAGAATCCACTTTAACCACGAGCACAATGGAGAAGGAAAATTTCGATTACCTTCTCGGAATGACACTGTGGTCTTTGACGAGAGAAAAGAAGGAAGATTTGTTGCGTCAACGAGACGAGAAGGTAGCGGAGCTGAAGAGATTGCAAGCTCGCACGCCGATGGATTTATGGAAAGAGGATTTGGATAATTTGTTAACTGAATTAAATAAGGTAAAAAAAGGTTTTGTTTTCACGAAAAAAAATTAACTTCATTTATTTTTGATTGTTTTACGATTTTTATATAGGTCGAAGAGAAGGAGCAGAAGGAACAGATTAAATCGAAACAAACCGTCAAAAAACCACCCTCGAAATTCTACTCTAAGATGGAAGACACTCGCCGGATAGTTCCTGTTATCGACGTTGAACTGAAGAAAAAGATTGAAAAAGCCGACATCGTATCGAAGGATAAGAAAGAAGGCATAAAGAAATCAAGAGTAAGTCTTATCTAATTTATTAGGTAGGAGGAAAAGTCCTGCGGTACTTTGTTAGCTCAAAATTATATATACAATATCTTTGTTAAAAATGATCAAAATTTAAATTTAAAAAAAGGGTTTAAAAGTTTGAAATCTCTTTCGAATGGTTACTATATTTTTTTAAATTTTTGTGAGTTTTGTAATTTTTATATATAGAAAACTATGAGCTGAAGAAAAAGAAAATTTTTCTTCTCACTTTTTGGGTCACATGCTAAAAAATTTGCGAAAATTTTCGACTATCTATATCGTGAAAGTTTAGAATTTTTCTTACAAAATCGTTTTTCAAAAATGTTTCTATGATTTTTTGTTCTTGAATTATTCGCGAGTTAAGTAAAAAAGAGCATTTTGACTTTGATTGCTCATAACTCCATTAAAAATCATCGTACTGCAATTAAAAAAACAAATTTTTAAAGCTGAAACGTTGCTCTATGGAATAGTATCATGCTAATTTTTTAAATGTAAAATATATAGAAATTTGAATTAAAAATGTGATATTACTATCCTTATAACCATCGTGCAATGGAAAAAACAGTAATATCACATTTTTAGCTCAAAAATGTACATATATTCTATTTTTAATGAAATTGACGATTTTATATGAGCAATCAAAATCAGAATGCTCTCTTATTTAATTCATATGTAACTTGGTAATAAAAAGTCGTAGGAACATTTTTTTAAAAACTTTTAGGAAAAACTTTAAGCTTTCAGATAGTCGAAAATTTCGCAACAAATATATTCTGTAATTTTGAGTTAACAAAGTTCCGCAGAACTTTTTCTCTGACCCAATATATACAGGGTGTTTCCGGGTTAAATCGCCAAACTTAAAACACAGTATAACTAGTAGGGACACTTGCGAAAAAATGCGGGTTCGCGCAGATATGGCTGCGCAGCTTTTGTTTTGGGTCGGATCCAATGAAACGCAAGACGACAATAACGTATATATGTATGTACACAGAGAAGAAGACAGTTTGTGGGATCTGTTTTAAATATTTGTTGAAAAATAGATAAAATAAAGAAAAGTTATATTACGTGCAGTATTAACCAATGTGGTAATAATAGTAAAAATATACAATGCACTTTTTTTCGTTATCTCAAAGATAAGTTAACTAACAAAAATGTTTCACTTATTTAGTTTAAATAAGTTTGATACTTGTTCTTAATTTTTGTTATTTTCAAATTAATTTTATTTATTATCTGAAGTTTTTGTAAAATTTTTCAAGTTATAACTACATTATTACTTATGGGGCATTATATTCTCTATTCGGTCTTGGATCTTTTAAATGTTAATATGGCGGATGCTCACATGACTCTCGATACAGAGATCAAAGGTGGTAACACGAAGTGTACCTACTGGTTATACTGTGCTTAAAATATGAATTCAATTCATGTGACCTCAAAACAAACAAAAATTTTTCTCTGGACATATGCTCGCAAGCGCTTCTCATTCAAGAGATATTTACTTCTGAAGTTATATACAGAACTGTAGGAATGAATAATTGAAATATCTCTTGTTTTTATTTTGAACCTCGAAGGTCATTGATAGGCTTTTGTTCGCAAAGCTCGTAGTTGTAACTCGTAGTTTGTAACTACTAGTTCGTTGAATGCTTTTGTAAAATAAACTTATAATCATGCCTCGTACGTATTTTAATAGTGAATATGCCGATATGGTATATTTATATAGATTTTTTTATGGAAATGCTAACGCTGCTGGCCGTGAATACGCCGCACGATTTTCGAACAGAAGATTGCCGGATAAATTAGTATTCTCTTTAACATTTCAATGATTGAAGGAAATTGATTAAGGAAATTAATTAAAATCATTTAATATGATTTCCCGGGCTGATGCAGTTTTTGCACCACTGAAAAATAAAAGAACAGCCATCATATTGCAGCATTTCGATCAAAATTCATCAATAAGTACCCGAAGATCTGATTCTGCGTTAGGAATAGCGTTGGAGGTCATTATTTTGAAAAAAAAAAGCATTTAATGATTAAATTTTGATTATTGTTAAGCAATAGAGGATAGAGCTTATTTCAACATTATTTATTCCTACAGTTCTGTAACTTCAGAAATAAATATCTCTTGAACGAAACGTTTACGAGCATACGTACAGAGAAAAATTTTTGTTTGTTTTGAGGTCCTGAATTTATATTTTAAGTTTGGCGGTTTAGCCCGAAAAGAAAAAACCTTGTATAAAAAAGTTTGTTACATGCAAAGCAATAAATGTAAGTCAATGGCTAAAGAGAAAGTATGCGCAAAGATATTAAAAGTTCATTTATACAAAATTGACGAATAGTAAATTGTGCGTTAAAAAAATCAAAGACATTTAATACTCGCAAAGTTTATCAGTAAAATTTAAAATACAAATATATTAATAGAAAAATATAAATAGAGGGATGTATTTAACATTATATGAATAAGTCTCCGTATAAGCATAAAACTTTACAAAGAAGTCATATCAAAAGTATTAAGCATATATATAACAGTGTTTGTTATTTTTATTTATTTATTTTTCCGTTATATATGCTTACAATTATATGTTTGATACAGCTTCTTTGTTAGCTTCATTAATTTTTATAGGAAAATCTAATTTATGTCTGATTTTTATAGATTATGAAATGTGTATTTATATTTTTTATTAATATATTTGTACGTTTTTAATTTTTAATTCATGAACTGATGAAAACAGTACGAAACGTTTTCAATCTTTTTACTATCCACTATTCGAAATTTTTTTATAATTCCAATTTAAAAAAAATATATTTATTCTTTTTTTATCATTTATCTTACATTCATTTATTGATGTCTTATTTATACACCCATATCACGATTAAATCATTAAAATTTTGAAAATTTGTTCAGGTAAAGAAAGAGCAAACTGCTATGGAGGAAAAAGACGAATTTGATATTCTGATCGATTCTAATACTAAATCCCTCGAACAAAGACTTGGAAATTCTCCTGAAAAAATGGAAAAGAAACCTGCAAAGAAAGGTTGATAAACTTTAATTCATAAATGACATATAGCGAATATTACAGCGAATATTTTAACGATAAACTTTTAATCTTGCAAACAGGATTAAAACAAACAACGTTACAATTTAAACCAGTCAAGAAAGGAGCTAAAAAGAAGGATAACGACTCAGACGAAAGCGAGGACATCGATTTCAGTAGTATTTCGCCACTTCCACAACCACGGGCGTCTCGTAGAACCACAGGTATCAGTCTCTTTATTTCTCTTTTGAGCCAAAAATTTATTAAATTTATAAAAAAAAGTAGATTACATTATGTCTTGTTTTTTCGAAAATCTTTTATTCTTTATTTCTTTGTTTAAACAATAGCCAAGAAGAATTATAACCTTGACAGCGATGATTCGAGTGAAAGTGCTCAAGAATTATTCAATCAGTCTTCTGATTCGGAACAAACGTAAGTATAATTGTTATATATCATATTGACTTGCTTCAAAGTTATTTCTCCACACACATCGCATATTTTCTTTAGATCCAAGAAGAAAACCTCCCTTATAACGCTGAGCGATTCCGACGACAATATTAAACCGAACAAGAAACCACAATCAGCACGTAAGTAAACATAATATGTATTTACATTAAGCAGTGTGGTTATATTACAGAAAATATTAGATATATTTATTTCTGCACAGCGACTTCAGAAGAACTTTTTGATTCGTTAGTCGGCAATTCTCCTGAGAAGCAATCTTTACCTGAGAAAAAACCTTTAATATCCTCATCCGGAGAAGATTCACCTATAAAATTTGCGTCACCTAAGAAGGGTAATAAATGATTACCTGAATCGTACAGCTAAATAAAAGTTATTTCGTAATCATTGCTCATCTCTTGTATTTACAGCACGTTCCAAGAAAAAGACTGAGAACGGTGGTAACAAAGGAGTGAAGAGACAGATGAAGAAAAAACTGAAATCATCCGAGGACTCTGACACGGATGAATTATTTACCACTAAACAAAAAGTAAGCGCGACATTTTCGATATATTCAATATAATAATTAGGATAGTGTCGTAAGAATTTTTTATTGATTTAATTTTCATTTATAGAAGAAGAAAAAGAAGGTATTAGAATCAGATGAAGAAAAGGTATCTGATGATTCGCCATTCCGAACCGGTAGAGCTCGGAAGCCAGTATCTTATGCACTAAAGTCAGATGACAGCAACGACTCTGATTGAACATCACCCTGAAAAATGCGAGACGTAGTTGACTGGAATAGTTTAGAGTGTGGATCGGAGACAAGACGAAACTCACAAATCGTCATGAAGAAATGTTGCACATAAGTTTATTTGGAGAATTTTCAGAGGTTTCGTCCCCGCTGATTGTTGGTCGTGACATTAGTAATAATTTTATGAGGGGTCTTCGAATAGGATCTGCCAGAATGTGGAATATGTTCTAAGAATAATTTTGAGGGCAGAAATAATTTGGAATAAAAATTTGTATTTCTGCTTTTCTTGAGTAACATTCGAAGATTTACTTGAGCAACGCAGTTACTCGACCTCTGGCACATTCTTCCTGAAATGCTCCATACAATGTTGTACATAATTTTACTCTTTGAGTATAAGTACGCATAAAATGTTGCGAATGAATGGAATTTCGTGAAATTAAAACGCTGTAGACAGTGTTGCAGAACGTACCCGAGTGTGCTCAGAATACGTAAATTTCATCGTATGATCGAAGTCTCCTCGGAAAAAAATTCTTTTAGTGCGGACTGTACATTGTGTTATATTATGATATCGAATTTTTATGTGTTTTAGATGTTTTATTTTTCAAAAGCTCGAGGAGAATACGTGGTACGCTTCTATCTTGCAAAAAAAAATGTTCAGCGTCGTCTCTATGCTAGATAGATTAGTTAGTACCGCGCAAAATGAGGAAACACTTCTCCAGCGCACAATCGTTATTATATTACTCTCTTCATCAAAATTTTATTTGTATATGATTCGATAAAACTCAAAGAAAGAGAAAGAAACAGAAGAGAGAAAGAGAGAGAGAGAGAAAGAGAGACATATGCCGATTCCGGAAAATAAACGTAGAAAATGAAATAAAATGGAATATATACAATTTTTAAATATATTTTTACATACGTCACAATATGGATTTTTTTCAGGTTATCTAAAGACTAAAAGAAATTATACAGCGGTAACTAACTATTATACATATATACATAGAACGGATCTTAGAATTATGCGGCGCTCAATATCGGTTAAGCAAAGCTGTCGGACGTTTTAACTTTATACTGACCACACGTAGAATAAAGTAAATTTACTTCGTGCTCGTGTCTCATAGGTAACAATTTGTAGATTTTGAACTGTTGAGCGAGAGTCAAGATTCGGCGTGGTCGAATAGTTGAGAGAGTCACGATTGTAACTAGAATTAGAAAAAAAGAGCCGGAGCTAAAAGTTAACGCGAATCAAAAATTGATCGATTTCCCTCACAATTTATGTGCTCTTCCTCCTCTCTTTTCTCTCATGTATAAATGTTTTTATTTTACTTTCCATATACGAGTTCGAAGAAACTAATTAACTTCGAGGCATATTTGGTGTTCATTGAATTTCACTTCTCCGACTACAATTATACTAGTTCTGTGTACGCATGACTTGTTCACTCGTAGGATAAGATAAAAAGAATTATTGTGGTTGTAATTAGCGCAACGATTTTACACCTGCTATTAAATGAATATCTCGATACAGAGACCAGTCGATTAGCCCTCGGCCCAAAGCGCGCGCGTTCTCAGCCTAATCAATACTTCGTGTAACCTCGGCGATTTTCATTTTTATATAATTCACACATACTAAATACGTATATAAATATATATAAATAAAATGTTCTAACTTTTGAGACATTCGGCAATTCATTGTTCAACATCGTTCGTCAAAAACGAAAGTGACAGAAGAAAAATGAAAAACAGCGGGGATATCATGCATACCGTGAGAAATGCGTGTGATTTATATTTAATTAATAAGTTTACTAATTTTAAATTATACACAAATACGTAAAATTTATTGCTATAAACGTTTTCATACACCGCCCTCGACGCAATTCCTGTTTCTTTCCTTTTTATTCTTTTTTTTTTATCGTGAGGAAGATCGTGACTATGCCGACATGCAGGGACGATTGGAAAAGAAAAAGACCAGTATTTAGTATTACGGATATTATAATAGTATGTAGATCATGGCAATTCCTTATAGTCGATGGGAAGGTATTTTTCTTTCTATTTGTGCTCAGTGAAAAGTTTTCGATAAAATCCTTTTTTTTTTTAATTTTTTCGTTTCTATTTTACATGCACATGATTGCATTCACCGATTACGTTCCCAGAGAATTCCATAGATATGTATAAATGTAAAATATCCTTCCTGTCGCAAAGTATACGAACCCTATGTATTCTCGCGTAAATGTTCATCATTCACCACGAGAGATCTCGAAGGTGTTAAAAACGCTTGGCAAATTACACCTTTGGATAATTTTTTGAAGGCCGGCTGCAGTAAACTTTTAGAGATTAGCTCTACTCAATCTAGATTTATCGCGCGAAAATGATATAACGGAGAAACAATGCAGATAACAATTTTTACATTTTATTAATCGCGTTAATACTCCTCCCTCCCTCCCTTCTCTTTCTTGTCAGCGAAAAGAATTTCGAAAATCCACGTCGTAGAGGAAAACTGTGTCGAATTGCACCGCGGATTATATCCCTTTGGAATCATGTCACCTCATAGAGCGTCAATGAGCACGATTAATGCGACGTCGCGCGTGCAAAATGAAAAAAGAGCGCATTTTCGCGAAAAAAAATGGGATGCAGGATGCAGGAACGGTTGATATTCTTTTTTTTTTGTCAAAATTGAAGCGACGGATCTAAGTAGTAGACTCTGTTCAGACTTGTAATGTATTCTCCTCTCTCACCACACTTCTGCCAATCACATTGATGGTATTGAATTGTCATCAATACCCCGGTGCCCACATTGTACCAATAACTGACGCAATATTTTAACAACACACGCACTCGCTCGCTTTAATCTCACTTTCGCTCTCAACACATTCTCTCTTCATTCTCTCTTTCTCTCTTTCTTTTACTCCCAGAAGCTACGGCTCGCCGACGGACGCGACTATAATACAAAGCAAGGGCACTTGATAAAATAACTTAGTTTTCTATTTCATAATTATCTATATATAACGTACATATATAAAACAAATTACGAGTAAAGAAATAATGATTGGGTCGGTATAGCATTTCACGGGCTTTCTTATCTTAAAGATTTGCTCGTTTTTCCTTATCTTCGTCATATTTTTCCCGTACTTTTCGTCTGATTAATTAATTATAAATCATTTAACCGTTTCTTTAAACTTGCTCTATACACACATTTGGATCCGCGCTTTCTCTCTCTCTCTCTCGCTCTCTTTTTCTCTATCTCTCTATAATTTTAGAGAAAAAAGGGAGAGAAAAGAAAAGAGAGGAGAGAAGAAAAAAGGAGGAAGAGTGAAGGAGGAAAAACGTAATGCGTGGCCTTGTTACAACGAATCGACACGGGGTTTTAAACTATACACGCGTGAGAACGGGTTTTACAAGTGGTGATGATAAGTGGTGGACTACGATGCTTTTTTTTTTATTCACTTTGGGAGCACATCGCGCCTCTCTCTCTCTCTCTCTCTCTCTCTCTCTCTCTCTCTCTCTCTCTCTCTCTCTCTTTCTCACACACACACTCTCGTTTTCTCTATGCGATTCTCACTTCGCTCTCTATCGGACTATCGTTCCGGCATTATAGATAAAGCCCACTCTCGTCTCAGAATAGGAACAACCAATCAAATCTTCTTCGTGTACTCGTGTCGTGTATGTGTTTTCGTATGTGGGCGTGGATGCGCGTGTATGTTAACCGTTATTAGTCATGATACAGGTAATAATGTTAATATTCGAATAAAGTAACATGATGCACAGGCCGAGCATTCATGGAATGCCGGTACCGGCGCCGGAGGTCATGCGAGGATAGAGCCACCACAGTTGTCTTCCCACTGTCAATGCTTGTCGTCGTCGTTCTTTTTACACCATATATATATATTATGTTGAATTTATTAGTTTATATATATATATATTTATATATATAGTATAAATATATACACTCACACTAATTTTAACAATCCTCTATCGTTCGCTCACGCACACTAAAACGCCGGGAGAGAGAAACGTCATCTCCGTGAAAGCGATTGCTCCGATTGCTTTTCTCGACTTCTTCCTACTTTTTTCTCCTATTCTTCGTTGCTTCCTTTATCTCATCAACTTTATTTTGCTTCCATCGAAAAAAAAAATTTATTTTACTTTATTTTCTCGTTTTACTTGACGCTCTTGCGATCTCTTTCTCTCTTTCATACATGCTCTATTTCCCCCCTCCCCTCTTATTCTAGACGTCACTTTTATCTCGTAATGACTTATCACATGTTATTTTCTCGTTCGCACGCTCGTTCGTTCTCTCTCGCTCTCTTGTTTCTTTTAAACACTATTATCAAGTCATCGCACTGTTTGATACAAGGAACGATAATACAATTGAATATTTACGAACACAACATTGTTTCTTGTCATGCTGAATAATGTGGCGTGGCTTGTAGAAAGACGCAAGCTCCTGGACTTGCGGGTGACCAGTCTCGCATCTCTCTTGCAATGTTCTATGTAGTCGATCCTGTAAGTATAGTTGTGATGGTGTGGTGATGGCGGTGGTAGATGTGATAATAATTGTGGTGGTGGTGATGGGTGATGGTGGTTGGTGGGTGGTGACGATGATAGTATCCGGTTTTAGTATTTACAATTGGTTATAGCAATCGTTATTTCCCTAAGATGAGATGGTGTACACAGTCCGAGCGCTCAAGATTTGGCATGTATTGGTATATATCGAGGATTTTGTCCTTAGTCCTTCCTCTCCACTACGAACTGCTCGACGCGTTCATACCACTAAACATGCCGATATTGAACGAGCTCTGTTGCTGCTGCTGGATCTGTTGTTGTTGCTGCTGCTGCTGGCTGTTCGCTTGGCGGCCATGTTTTGGCACTGGGGGTTGCAGGTATTCGTGTCTAGCTAGTGTCAGTACGTCTATACGTTCCTCCTTCCTGTACGCTAGGCAACTTCTTATGAAACTCTGTAACAGTAAATCGTCGCATTATAAAATGGCTCTCAATTTCGATTTTCATCGGTTTTTTTTCTCACTGACGACCTTACCTTTGCTTCGTTGCTGACGGTTGGTTTATTCGCGAACTGGACTTCGGTGGCTTTTAGTATCGTATTCTCCTCTAAAATGGTGGCTTGCGATTGATTGTGACCAAAAGGCTACAAAAATAAATTTTTTTTTTAATATACATGTTTTATTATATTCGCGATAAGTGAAACTTTGTGGGATATAAACTGCGATAGATACCTTTTTACCGTATAGACATTGATAAAATATAACTCCTACGCTCCATACGTCAACCTTGGACGATATTTTAGGAGGATTTTTGCCAATGACGAAGCATTCAGGAGGTAGATACCTATAATAAATGCAAAAATACAAGTTTGTAATCTCCATTAATAATCAACGAATAACATGATAAAATAATTTAAGAGAAAATACGTACCAATAAGTACCCGCTCCTTGGGACGTTAGATCCATTCCGTGATCCGGATTATAATTTTCCTCGTCCATCACTTTACTTAAACCGAAATCCGTGATTTTTATTTCACCGCACACATTGCCTTCGGTTAACAGGATGTTACCTGCAAACGGGAGCATCGAGTAATGAAATCATACTTACTTGCGTATAAAAATAATCCTCATTATAAAATTCTTCGTTAATGACTATTGTATTCGCCAGGTAATATTTACCTGGTTTCAGATCGTAATGTATGACTGGGGGTTTTATTTCATTGAGGTATTTTAATGCCGATACGACTTGCATAACAATAGATCTCGCTTCTCTTTCGGGTATAGTCTTATGCTGCAATGAATTTAAAAAAGACATAGTTCGAAAATAATAAAAATTTATATTATAATCTACAATATAATCATTAAAATAGAAAATTCGTATCAAGTGACAATTGAACACTTACCTGCTTGAGGTAAAAATCTAAATCATGGCCATCACAATATTCCAGAACAGTACAAAAGGAATTGGCATCAATTTCAAATACGTCGTACAATTTTACGACTCGAGGATGATCAAGTGCTTTGTGTATATTATATTCTCGCAATGCATGTCTGTTGTAACAAAAAAGAAGAAGTAGAAACATCCTTCTTGAGAGGAACTAAATCATGTTGTTATTAAAACATCTTTATATTAATTATCGGTTATAATAAATTAATATCGACAAAAGAGGAAACTCTTAAGGAAACTTACTTTATGTAATTAGCCTTCTTGTCTTCTTTCCAGTCTTTATTTAATTGATGCACCTTACAAGCCACGTACCGTTGCTCTTTTAAGTCAAATGCCTATACGCGAAAAAAAGAGCAATAAAATATTTTTGTATACTTACATAAATTAATATGGCTAACGAAAACAAGAGATAGAAATATTTCATTACCTTGTGCACTTCACTGAAACCGCCCTTTCCTAACAACATTAATAAGAGATACCGCTCATTCAAAACAGGATGAGAGTTAAATCTCGATTGGTCCTCGTTGTGAATACGCTTTAACTCTCTAATGTGTAAATTTCGCTCCCTTTCGAGCTTTTCCATTTCTAGTTGCAAATCTGCGTCTTCCTTTTTCAACGCACTTTGCCTCAACTGGAAACACACATCGCGAGGCTTAAAAATGTTGAAAAATCGAACATTTATGGAAATTATAGTCGCAAAACGTTGATACCTTGAGTATTTCGTCAGCTTCATAATACTCCTGCCACGTATACGATCCAGGTACTGCATCTGGCTTCAAGAACGTCGCCTCGGTACCGTTGTGCAAGGAAGGTTGTGGTTGACTACGTTTCCTGCCTGTCTCGCTGTTCGACGGCCTTTTCTTGAGTAGCAGCTTCTTCTGCTTGTCGATCTCCTCTCGTTCCGTTGCTATCTCCTCTTGCCGTCGTGCAAGTTCGTGAAATGCATAACCGTCGGTCCAGTTCTCTTGAAACGTCGCACCCACCCTTTGCGTCACAAACTGGCCCAACCTCAGTCTATTTTGCATACACTTCTGCCTAGCCTCCTTTTTTTCTATGTTTGATTTTTCTTTTAATAACTTCTTTACAACGTCTATACACTTATTTATATGTGATTTGTGCTGCTCAAGCACTTTCTGTTGATTAGCGATTTGATGCCTAAGTTCGTCCGTTGTCTGTAAAGTTCAAAGACACTAGATTAATTTGCGTCAAGATGCACAGCATAACTCTCGCTTATACAATAAATTTTAGATTATGTGAGTATTTTATGTGATCTAAAGTAAGAATAGTAAGATTTGCATAAATAAATTACCATAATCACGCCTGCACTTACCCTATTTAACTCGTCAATTTTATTGTTACGTAGTTCTAAGTCTGAAGAGGCTTGAGTTTCAAATTCCTGTATCCTCTGGCAAGTAAGTTCTGTCTGGAATGCAATTTGTATAATTTTACGATAAACGAAACATGTTACCGTAACATCTGATACATTTGTCAGCATTACTCGAAAATACTGGATACCTTGCTACACGCGGAAGTGCATAACATAAGAAATAATTTGTTAAATAAATTAACAAAGTTACACGGTAAATATACAACGTCTATATTTGGTGTTCTATTAACTATCTGTTTAATTACGTAATGTAATCATTTTTATATTTCACTACGACTATGACTTTTTCTTTGTATAGAAAATAAATTAGTGAGCAAAACTTAGGCAACGTGAACAAACGCTGATGGAACTGAGGGTCACACAGGCAGCAAGGAAAACACCAAAAATGTACGCATGTATAAAATGCTCTCATACAAACGCCAATATATAGATATATAACCCCAACACACACACAAAATTATTAATAGATTTCATCTTGTAACAGTTAAACGATATTGGACTCATTAGAACTTAAATGCATTGTTCAATGAATCCAAAGAAATAAAGATACGATACAAAGCAATAAAATATGTCTTTGACAACACTCACAACTCGAGCATTGTTTGCAAATACAGTACGATTTTTTTTATTTTCAAACATACTAGAATCCTTAAAACAAGTATCTTATAACATAAACGAGTAGCACTACAAGATAGCCTGTATTTGTATAATAACAAATGTATACAGTGCTACAATTTGGCCAAAGATTAGCTGATTTGACTGAAAACATTTGACAAGAAATGCCCATCACAAGATCACAAATGCATATGAAAAATCTAATCTACCTACGTTGTATATAGATCACAAACAAAATATTCTCTTAAATACAAAAAATTAATTTTTGGTAATCTATCCACTCTATGTTATTTATATCACTCTGGCTTTTATCATTTTGTTTTTACACAAAAAATTAATCCAAAACAAATCTTTAGGAAGATAAATACCTCTAACAGATAAATTTTTATTAAACAGTAATTCTATATTTTTATCGGTATATTTTCATTGTTAGGAGTGACAGTGGCAGCTTTATTATTATCTATTTACAACACAGTGTGGTAGAGTTGCTATATTTTATTATATTAACAATGAAAACATTTTCGAAACGTTTAAGCTTATATATTCTTATAATATATTCAACATTGCTGAGTATATTGCAGTAGAAAGACACGAATACAAACTGTGGGACGTTTCTTATAAAATGCTTGCAGATATTACCGAATTTTGCTTACATTTGGGGTGTTAGTCTTCGCTTGCCTGACCTGGCTTGTCCTATTGAGGTTGGTAGGCCTTACCTGCACCTGCTTGCTGACCATAGAGCCCGCAGGTTGCGACGAAGCTGGTGGAGGAGGTGGTGGAGGTTGAGGATGAGGTCTCGGTGGCTGCATCAGCGAAGAGAATTCCGCCACCGAAGAATTAGGTGTTGTTACTTGTGGTGAAAGTAACTGTTGTGGCGATGGTGGATACTGTTAGCGAGGAAACATACGTTACACAAATATCACAAAACTATAAGACCATTTTTATAACGTTTACGTTTATATATGACATAATCTTACCATAGGATAACCCTGTTGAGGGGAGGGGCTCTTGGCTCCACCATGCCGAATAGGGCTACTGCCCAGATGATGCTTTGGAAAATACTCATTGATCTTCTTATTATCAAGAGCAGCAACTGATCTAGCCCCCTTACTAGCTACAGAGCCACCTGCGACACCTCCACCTCCATCATCGGCTTTACGCTTTCTTTTCCTCTCAGAAGTAGTCCGTGGTACTTTTTCCGGAGTGTTTGCATCCACCTCCTTATCACTATGCGATGAGCCTGCAGAATTATAATCCATTGTCAGAATGACTATAAAGGGTATACCCTTAAATTTTGATATCAATATGGATAATAATAACAAATCAAAGGACTGCCTGTTTATTTGAAAACATTCAATAAGAATATTCGAAGAGAACTTTTCCAGATGCACAAGACTTTATTCTCGAAGCAAGATAATTGTTCAGAGGACTAGGATGTGCAGAAAGCACTCAGGTATTTCAAGCAAGACTCCTGTTAAATGTATATCAATGTCAAAGGACGAATCTGACTTACCAGTGCTCATGTTCGAGTCTTGACTATGAACTGTCTGACCAGAGTTTACGGTTGTTTGGGGTGCCATCTGAATTTGTGACCCAGCAGACATCTGAAAGCAGAGGACGGGCGATGTAAAATATACTGCGAGCTTTGGTCGAGCGGCGAAAACAGCACACAAGAGGAAAGAAACAATGCAACGAACCAAATAGTGACGGACTATAGTCACGAGGAGCGCCTAGGCGATTCAACCGTTACCGAATGTAAGGCACGTCGCCGCCACATAGTAATGACGAGTCGTACGGCGAAGCCAAAGTGGCGTACGAGATCGACCACGAACGATAGCGATGACAACGACGGGTACAAGAACGAGAACGACGAATGCGAAGCACGGCGAGAGAGAGAGGCGGCTTCAATGATCCCTCTCGGGCGCCGTGCGAGAGAGGTTACGCTTCGCGAACGGCGAAAACCGGCGTACGACGCTTCGAGAGAATCGCGTGTTATTAAAAAGACACAATTTATACTAGGGGGAACAAACCTGGAAGGATAGAGAAAGACTTATGGAGCGGAGAAAAAGGGGTGGGATGAGGGGCGCCGGACGGTGCGTGGAGGGGCGAGGAAAGAGAAACGAGAGAGAGCGAGAGAGAAAGAGAGCGCAAACGAGCGAGAGAGAACGCGTGAGAGTGAGAAAAAACAAGAGAAAAGGAGAGAAGAATGGTAGCATGTAAAAGAGAGAAGGAACAAACTGCGGTTGGAGAAAGAGAGACAGAGTTAGAACGATAGAGAAAGAGAGACCGACACCTTCCAGGACGACCTATGGTGAAGTCCCATAGTAATCGCGCCGTCCGGGGCCGATTGGCGGTCTGTCAACGGCAAACGGAATTTTCACGCGCGATTCTGCCGTGAGTGGTGGCGGCGGCGTGTAAGGGAAATGTCCGATATACGTTTAGAGCTAGAGGAATCACGACAAAATGGAGGACCTTAGAGCAGCGGGGAGGTAGGCGGGCGGGCGGGAAAGAGGCAGGAAGGGAGGGAGCGGAAGGGCGACGGAGGTTCTAAGGGGCAACGAGCGCGTGTGGGACGGGAAGGGAGGGCAAACGGCGACGGCATGGATGGATGGATGGAGGGAGGGAGGGAGGGAGGGAGAGGAGGGGAGGGGAGGCCGGGAGGAAGGTTAGGATAACGGCCGCGCGGGGTAGGAGGTACGAACTTGACGGCGCGCACGATTCGAGAAGTGCATGGGCGATGATCGGTAACCGCGGGCGCGCACTACGAGGGGGCAGTTTTACTCACTACGTTGCGCTTCTGAACTCCCTACGGCACGGGGCCGAGGCCGTGGTTTTTAACTTGGCTCTCTCTCTCGCTCTCGCATATTTTCGCATAAGCGGCATCATCCGCGGCCACCGGCGACAACAGCGGCGTCGACGAGGCGGTCGCCGCGGAGGGACAGGGGGCGCGCTGCGCCTCTTCGATTAACAGCACCGATAAGCGAGAGAAGAGAGCGACGACACGCTACGTCATTCCGGCCGGCTGTACGGCGCGGCGCGCAAAGTGTGACGTCGTCGTGCGGCCGTTGCGCGTCCCGCGTAGCGATAAATTACGCACCTACGCGCGCGTCACCTTCTCTCTTCCTCCCTAGGCGCTCATTTTTCTCTCGCTCCCGAACGGCCACGAACGATACATCGCTACACGCTTTCATATCCACCCCCCCCCCTCCCCTCTCCGAATTAATATCGCGAATAGCCCGTCATCGATCTGTCGTCGCGAAATCAAACGAAGAGCCACGAGAAACTCAACGTCTATTATGTGAGAGATTTCGCACAGAGTTGCCACAAATTCCTAAAATTCCATAACCTTTCTCCGATTTCCAGACAAATTTCCATGATTTTCCCCGACTTTCAACAATATTTTGACATTTTTTGTGATTTCATACCGATTTGGGACTTATCGAATATTTTCTTGAGAGAGCATATTACTATTAACGTTGCTAACACTGTTTGCATTTAATTTTTTAAGTTGGCAGTATTCCAAAACTGCATAGGTGTGATGTACCAATGTTAAATTTCTTCAAAACCAAGAATTTTTATTTTCTAGAAAATTTTGCGAAAAATTCCCTGAATCTTTGCTGATTTTTCCTGATTATTATCATTTCTAGTTTTGTGGCAACCCTGTCACTACATGGTGTCCACGTAATTAAATGTTACAGTACGGCAATTACATTTTCTTTATTTAAAATCGGCCATCTAGAAAGATTTATTTTTACGTTTGAATATCGCGCGGTCTACCGGTACGTACTGAAGTTATGCGAGAGCAGCGACGACTGGCTTACCCATTCTTGCTTGACGTGAATCGTCGAAAAATCTAGTCTGATTTAATTGATCCGATTAGTTACGCACTTCTTACTGTGCGTCAACTTTGCACGGCGATCTACTTAGATTGATGATGCTTTTATTTTTGTCGTGGCGCTATTCCGAGAGAGACTGTTTTATCTTATTTATATCTCGGCGCAGACTAGGAGAAAGAAAACGCACGTGAGAGACTTATGAGGAGCAAGTCCTCCTATATGAAGAATAGAAACGAATATCGCTTACTTAAGCCATCGCAGTGAAATTGATTTTTTCTTGCGACGATCTTGCTTAGCGAAATTAGATTACTAAACAATGACCGATACTTATCTTTTTTTTTCTATTTCTATGATTCTATAAAGTCGTGACGTATTCGAGCGGCGTGATACTTGAGATCGATTCGAAGGATAGATAAATGCGTAATGTGTTTTACTTTTTAAAAACTCACGCTAGGATCTTACAGAAAATTACACGTAATCCTTTTCTCATCAATGACACGTCGACCGCCATAACGATGAATGTATCTGACGTTTGACGCGGAAAGAATAAAAAAGAAGGAACGATAACACAGTCAAGTCAATTTATCAAGCTGATATACAAAGAAATACAAGAGTTAGACACGAGGGTTTAAATCGCAATGTAAACACCGTATACCAATATTTCAAGTATTTCCACGTCAAATCTTAGGTTTTACTTCCCCAAGCCCGTAATTCGCGCCGTCTCGCAGGTAGCTCGGTCACGTGACCGGTAGTGTAACTAACGCGCCTCTCGACCCCGAGACTATGCGACAACGAGATGCTCGATCCCGCGGATTCCTCGCGTATCGTGCACGACCGGCATGAACAAATTCACCGCGGGAGAGGACAGCAAACTTCCTTATCGATGGATCAGTGGCCGTGCCCGGAACTGGGCTAGAGGGCCGGCGGAGAGAAATAAAGAGAGAATGAGAAGAGAGAGACGGTGTATCTTGTCTCATTGACTGCGTTCTCATCAACAGAAAAAGCAACTTTGCAACTGTCGTTCAATTTTTCGATACGATTGCTCTTGCTCTTAATTCCTCCCTGGATCCAAGTGTATAAACGAATCGTATTAAAGAATCTTACGACACTTGCGAAACTGTTTTCTTTTTTTTTTTCTGCCAAACGCAACCTTTCTCTCTCCGCTGTCGTTGCGACGACGTACCGTCGAGACGGATGGGGCACCGTGTTGTGTACGATCGCGCACAGCAGATGCGCGAAATGGCATGTGTGTGTGTACGTGTGTGGACGACAAGCGTGTAAAAACGTATATGGAGCGATTCGCGCATAGGTAGAAGGTTGACGTATATACGTACGTACGTGCGAACCCGGTAAATCGGGGCATGTAGGACTTTTACAATGCACGCCTGTAACCCTGGCGACCTGGCCCTGGCGTGGCCATAACCGCGAGGTCGGTCTGTTCACGAACGCACCGTGGTCGAGTGGTACGTAAGACCGAGTCGCGTCTCGTAGAGCGTTGTACGTCTACGAGACGGGGCTCCTCTCTCCCTCCCTCGCTCTCTCTCTTTCTCTCTTTCTCCGTCTCTCTCGCGCTTCGCCGCACGAGGTCC
>NW_017296741.1:1047511-1048077 GCF_001594075.2 Trachymyrmex cornetzi | reverse complement strand
CCGTACCGTGCGACGTCAATGGACACAGCAGCGAGCGGCATCACGCGCGTATATACACCCGCTCCTTCCTCTCTTTCCTGCGCCTCGCGCACGGTGCGTTATGAGAGCGCGAGCCAAAAACCCGGCGCGCGTGGACTCGCCTAATCGAAACGGAACTGGAACTGTCCGACCACCGTGCCGCCGCCGCTCTCGCATACTACTACCTAGCCCCGAGAGAGGTTTCTCTCTATCTCTTTCTCCTTTCCCCCTCGTCCCTTCGTCCCTCTCTCTCTCTCTCTCTCTTTCTCTTCGTCGCTCTGCTGCTATTTCTCTTTCTTTCTCTCTCTCTCTCTCTCTCTCTCCCTTTCTCACTCCTCTCTATGTACGGCAAATGAGCAACGCGCGAGATTCCGAGATGCGGCAAAAGGTGCAACCTCCCTCCCACTTCTCCCCCCGCGGTGCCGCTACCGCCCCGCATCACACAACAGAGTCAGAGAGAAAGAGGGACACTTTGGTACAGTGTACAAGCGAACGAGAGAGGAAAGGAAAGAGAGACAGCGGGCGAGAGAGAGAGAGAGAGAGGGGGG
>NW_017296741.1:1040383-1047417 GCF_001594075.2 Trachymyrmex cornetzi | reverse complement strand
GGGGGAGGGAGGAGGAAGGCATATGAGACATTCCTTCAGTGAACGGGTCGACCGAGTGTGAGTGCGAGCGAGCCGGTAAAATCGATGTGGCGAAGTGTAGTTGTGCCGCTACAGCGTGCGAAGGGTGCCTCTGCTCTGTTGTACCTCTCTCTGCCCCCTTCCCCCCTTCCTCTCTGCCATGACCTCCCCCCGTCGTCCTCTCCTCACCGCCGCCGAGATACGTTTCCCGTGTGTGATCCGCGGTTCCGCCTTGCGGCGTTACTTTGCGCTTCGCTGTTGTATCTCCGGACTGGAGGTGAAGCAGGCAGGTTCGGGTTAACGAATGACGCTCCCTTTTTTGCCATTGCGTTAATTTATCCCGCGAGAGAAGAGAGAGAGAGAGAAGAGAGGAGAGGAGAGAGAGAGAGAGAGAGAGAGAGAGAGAGAGAGAGAGAGAGAGAGAGAGCCTCTTATCCGCTATGCCACGTGTAAATGAAATTTTATGGAAAACAGTACCCTTTACGAGCTAGCCGGAAAAACTCGACTGTAATGTCTGAAGCTGTCTACTAACTGAATTTCGAGAGAGCTTTTATATACTTCAGGATGTGTAATAACGAAAAAACCTCAAAGCTTTCGATAGGTTTATAAACTTGTGCGAGTTGTGTCACTCTTAGAAATTTTATAGGTGAGCTTTAATCTGCGCACCCGAAAGAAAATATCGAAATGTACTATACAACAGGTGTTTGCTATGTGGTTATATGAATGAGTGAGTGAGAGTGAGAAATAACGATTTTAATTTGATGAATTATCTCTTCATAGGTACAAATTCGAAATGCAAGATAGACAGATAAAAATAATTTTCACTTTGGTTCTAAAGCTCGTATTGTCTGCACCACAATCATATTCCATTACAATGTAAGAAATAATAAACAAGGAAGGGATAAAGCCTATAATAAAAATATATAAAATAAACCAAGGGCATTTTTTCCTTGCATTAGTAATTTGCATATATCCTTATGTTTGATAATTTAAAGTTGGTAATATATGGTAGCAGTACATTTGTTTTGCTTCTAAAGTTACAATTCAATATGGCTGCAGGGAGGAGGAAGACCCTTACTGGTACAGTCGTAGACAGAACGGTTGCACTTTTTTTTCGATGAGTTTCGGAACTCGGCCTTGCTCGTAGAGCGGTTGAACATAAATGGTTGAATTCAAGTTAAGTAGGGCCAATCACTCGGTGAACAGGCTGTATTCCGAAATCCATCGAAAAAAGGTGTTGCAACCGTTTTATCCACGACTGTACATATATAGTTGACTATACTACATTCAGATTTGTGCCATACACTAAAAAGTACATGGTAAAATAATTATGATTGAATGCTCCATTTTTACAGTTATTACTGTTATTTACAAAAATATATATATATAATTGACAACAAAAAATAACTATAATTTATAATTAAATTTTATAATAACTGTAATCATTTTTTTCACTCAGTATATAATTCGTGTAGCAATCAATGTATTCTATAATTTATATCATGACGTAAGGAGACTATAACTGTAATGTTAAGTAGAAGTACGTGCCATGAAAAGAAGCTACGTACTGAACGATTTAAACTCTTCTATCAATGGATACCTCTTTCTTTGCGACATAGTAGTGCTCTTTAATGGACGATCTATAATGAGAGTAATATTGTGTAGTAAGAAATTGGCCAATCATTGTCGATTATTCTCCTCACATTCGACTGTGATTAGTCAATTTCTTACGGCTTACAACTCGACTACACCATATTACTCCCATTGTGGACGGTCCTTTATTCTTCTTAACGCATGAAAAATCGATAACAAAATTTAACTTTGATAAATCTGTTAGAAAAATTGGATTAACGAAAATTTAAAAATATTTAAATACGCACACAAACATAATTTTATTTAACTTAACCAAAATTTGGAAATCGTGAGATGGCACATATATAGGTAATCAACGATATACAGTATTGTGGGAATATCATCCTGAAGAAAAAGCTTAACGATTTCACTTAAAAATTATGACCACATTCGCAGCGAGGCATTTTTTTGGAAAATGCACCCTCATAATGGTCCCACTCGTTACGTCCCTGTGAAATACGTCGTGCCGACGCGTGCTTCGGCCTGTGCGAGGGCGTATTAGCAAGAGAGATGCAAAGGCCGAATGGTGGAGGGGCAAAGAAGCCGGGGAAGGGGAGCAGATGTGGAGGGAGTGGAGGGGACACCGTACAAGAAAACGGAACACGACGGAACGGACGAACATAACAGGTCGAGCGACCGTTCAAGTCTGAGCTATGCTCTGTACAGCGTTCCACCAAAGTTGCTCCAAAACGAACGGCGTAGACATTCGGAACAAATATCTCGAATATTTCCCGGTATATCTTTCGAAGTGGAGGACGTTGACAGTGCGCAAGGTGAATTTGTCGCATGCAAAAAATCGAGAATAAATCTCGCAATTTGCGCGAAACGGTGCGAGCGAATGTGATCGAGAAGTTTCATGGGTGAACGTAGAATTAGGAACATAATAACAAATACGTTTCGAATGGATATATAAATAGGAATTACTTGGACAAGTCGAGTTGAAACACAATCGTATTTTGAATGTAAGCTTTCTTTTAAAAAACAAATTACAGGCGATGGTGTACAGATCGGAAGAGGAAGCGACGGATTCTCCATTGTAGCGACGGTAGTTTTTGTAACGACGTGTGAGATAGCAGTCTTGTTCTTGTAAACTGTTAATGTTAAGTGAATGGTGACTAGCCTATCGAGAATGTGCGTGACGATATGACACCACTTGGTGCAAACAATGTCCCTATTCTATATCACTGAATCTGATAAGTGACGTGATGTTATTCACAATTGTCAGGGAATGACGCTATTCGCGTAAAAAGCGACCAATGATAATGCCATTTTACGTCGTGTAGAGTGCCATAAGAACACGAAGTCAGCGGATTGGCTGTTTCTTCTCTGACAGGTTACGATCATTTATAATGTTGCGACATGATGACATTTCAATCCTCGATCTGCGCCGTGATGTTCGGTATTTTGTAAAAGCATGTTAACGTATACACACTGTGTGACATGAAAACGAGTTTTTAAAGAGTGGAAGAGACGAAGATTTTAATCGAATAATAGTTTTCACAATCGGTGTTAATCCATGAAATTAATTAAACGTATACGTAAAAAAAATATATCTGTCATTTTTTTTTATTTCTGCCGTAATGTATATATGATATATTTGCTACAACACAACTCGAAATCTTTTTTTAGAAAATGGATTCGGATGTGCTTAATCGTTAAAATTCTGTAACGTTAATTTTAAATATTAATTATTTTGGTGTAGGAATTAATTTATCGTAAAAAAATAAAGGTATGTTCTTCCCTTTTGTTTTCGTTTTTCCCGTTTAAATCACAAAATACTCTCTTATGAAGATTGAAGGTTACTAAATTCCCTACAAAATTAATTTTTATGCATCCCCGTACGATCAATAGTTTCTGAGGTATGATTTTAAAAGGCAACTAAAAAAATAATAATTTCTAAGTTATATTATTGTAGTAAATAAGCGATATAAAAAATGGACGAACGACGAACTTGTAGATCGGCAGAAGCGAGACGCGATTCCGACGTGCGAGCGATTGTGGCGTGAAGTTTGCGGCGAGACGGGTCGCCATTGCATGCACAGAACGCGCCGTTAGGTAGGTTCTCAAACGACACAATTGCGAGGTGCGACCGATTGGTACAGGGACTTTTCTCTCTCCCCCTTTAATCCCCATCTTGCGCCTGCACCCATTCCTTCGTTATTGATATGGAACGGAACCCAAAGGGGCAACGTCGCGGCGGTTTCGGGAGACCGCGACAACGTCGCAGCGGGTTTCTCTCTCTTCCTTTTCGGAAGTCTGCCCCTGCACTCTCCCTTGCCCCCGCAACGGACACAAGTTCCATGGGAAAATGAGCGCGATCGTTTCCGTACGATGGCGTTCACGTCGGTGTGTCGAATGCGAACGTTGGGTGTGATTTCGCGAATTTTACACCGCCGTGACATACGACGTAGGATCGATATAAATCCGCACTGCGTCGCATACCTATTGCTAATAACGAATTCGGTTACTCGCATTACACTACATTTATGCGTACTAAAAGCTGCTATACATGAAATTAGTCAAGTAAATGTAAAAGCACATAAATGTTTTAAATATCCATAATATTATTGTCACGTTAGTTAGCACACTGAGAAAAATGTTTGGTTTGATTAATGGGAATTCTGGTTGAAAATGGACAAATCAGAATTTTCTGGTTTAATATAGCTACTAAATTCTGGTTGAGATAACCGCAATTCTAATTGGCCCAGGAAAAACAAATTTTCTGGCAAAATTTAGCAAAATTGTCGATAGATTTTTTTTGCAGAAAGTTGCTTAAAATGGCGTATTATGTGACATACTAGAAGTCTTGGCCGAACTGCGTACTTGGAAAACTTTCCAGCTTCAAAGAACTGGCCAAAAATGCGGTTTTTTAACAATATCTCTGAAAGTATTGATTTTATAGAAATAAAGGTCATCATCAAAAAGAAAGCTGGCAAAATTACAGACAATTTCGTTTTTTTCTTTAAGGTCGTATCAATACTTTCGTGATAGAATTTTTTTTTTATGTATTTTTGATCATTTCGAGAATGAAATGATATTTTGCACTTTTTTCGTAAGTATCTTGGATTCGGCTACTTCTACGTAAGAAGTACTTATTTTATCAAATCGAAAGGTTTTAAAATTCTCTATAAAATAGTTTGTTATTGAACTTCGTACGATAAATAGCTGCCGAGATATAAATAAATTTTCTCACATTGTAATACAGTTTAATGAATAACTTGATTGCGGCTTATCGTATGTAAAAAAATGTACATAAATTATCTTAAAACTTATGAAATTAGCTTGAAAATGATTTTTTTTTAACCTCGACCAATAAATAGCCCCCGAGATATATAAGTAACGATAGTTACAGTAACTAGTTACTACACTTTTATTCCCTGAGGCTAAATAATGTAATATATGACTTTTTTTATTCTGATATCTTAATTATGAAAATGTGAACATTAACTCTTAGTATACACAACTTAAAAAAATTCTTATGTATATATAAGTTATGGGTATTTCTAACTCAGAATTTTTTTTACTTGTATCTCTGGCTGTAATACATCGATTTTTTTAAATTGATTATGATCGTTTAAAGATTGAAAAAAGAATTTTCGGACAAGAAAGTCGAAAAAGTCGTAGTTAAACTTTAGCTAAACACAAAAGATATTTTGCAATAAATAAAGGTCCTTCAACAACATACTCACAAACGCGCTGATATTATTGCTAGCATTTATAAATTTCTCGCTTGTAGTATCCTCAGTATCCATATTCCATTGAAAAGGACTCAAGACAAAATCGACAAAGTGTTCCAGCATAGAAGTCAGCTTAGAATGCAGTATTGTTACAATATCTACATATTGCTGTGCATTTGAAGTTGGCTTTTCTACATCCACATGATCCAATGTATCCCTTTTTGCAATTACAAGAAACTAGGTTCAATATTGACTCTAAAGCAGCAGCAGCAAAAATAGGTATCGGTTGAAGATATCCCTTTTGTTTTCATCGTTTCCCAAATAAAACACTTTTCTTCATCACTTTCCATCTTCCATATATTTTTGTCAAAATTATACCAAAAAGTTAACGTATCGACACGAGCAAATAGTACACAAACCATCGAAAAATAGACCGTTATCCTCTACCTGCCAAACGACTTTGAAATATAAAGGCAGTGGTTGTTCTTTTCTAACAAGTAGTGCTTGACAAAAATAAGAGCTATACGCACGGGTCTGCAGAATCATCATCCGGATACATCCAAGTGTCATTTTATCTTTGTTTAACATTTAGTAAACAACAAGGATAAAACGACAAACCTGAGTGCATCTGAACGATAATTCTGAATGTGATCTTGATAGGAATGCACATACAGAACTCAGGTATAATTCAAAACAGGCCTGAAATAATCCTTGTACTCTTCAAAAGAGAAAGCGAATTACACAAATAAATTTCAAAATATACATAAAGAAATTTCAACATTATTAATTATAAAATAATATTAAATATAATTTGTTGATATTATTAGACGGTTATTATTTAAAAAAAATATTAATAATTGTACTATTATTAACGTTGTTATAATAAAAATTTATACCTGTTTATATCATCAAAATAATTACCAGATGCAATGTGCAAATAAAAACAAAATATTCTTTTCAGATTAATTACGCAAGTAAACTTTTCACGGACGTGTATCTCGGAAGTTACTGGCCGTACCTAGTAAATAGAAAACGATTTTGTAGGGAATTTAACCTTCAATCTTCAAGAAGTATTTTGTACATGAAAGTAGTCAAATCCCAGATATTAACGAAAAAAGTGCGAATTTCCGAAATAACTAAAAATAAAACAATTCTATTACAAAGAGTATCAATCGTCGCACGATTGATAAAAAACCAAATTGTTAATTTTGCCAACTTTCTTTTTGATTAAGACTTTTATTTATTTCGATAAAATACTTTCAGAAATATTATTAAAAAATCGTATTTTTGGCTAGTTTTTTGGAGCAAAGTTTTCCAAGTACGCGGACGGTCAGAACTTTAGTGTATGTCACATAACACGCCATTTCAAACAACTCCACAAAATAATCTTAATTGACAATTTTACTGCCCAGAAGTAAAAAAAATAATTTAATTTTCCTAGACTAGATCGATATCTATCTATCTATCGTCTAATAGAACTAGACGAATCAGAATCTTCTGGTTCATCCATTTTTAACCAGATATTTTTTTCAGAATATATGAAATAATTAATAAAACCATAAAATATGTATTACAGGCAATAGGAATCGACGCTGGTTATCAGTTAGCGCAATTTTTCTTAATATTAAGTATATAAACCATCGACATCTAGAATAGACTGCTGATGGCAATGGTGGGGGTAGAAAGACGATTAGAGTGAGAGGCAGG
>NW_017296741.1:1026672-1040373 GCF_001594075.2 Trachymyrmex cornetzi | reverse complement strand
CCTGCCTCTCACTCTAATCGTCTTTCTACCCCCACCATTGCCATCAGCGGTCCATTCTAGATGTCGATGATATAAACCTTAACTTTGAACGTTTCCACTCATGGTTTGAGTCTTCATCAGCAATCTTTCACCCCAGCGTAACGATTGGAGTATTGCATGACAAATGATATCTCCAACGTTTTTCCTCTCAAATATTGAACCGTTTACTGTTGTGAGGTAAGTCACATACTCACAAAGTTAGAAAGCTGAGTGGCAATGAGAACTCAAACTCACACAGTCGACGCTTCTTATACACTGAACAATGAATCTCTCTTATTTAACATTTTGTAACTCGTTAATATGTTATAAATTATCGTCAAATTTTAAAAAAATAACTGCGAGAACGATATGTGTCTTGTCATTTCGACAGTCGGTTAAATAATATATGAATATATGAATTATTTCATTGTCAAAATTGATTATATTATGTATGTATTTAGATACTTTATACATTTAAAGCAACTTTATTTTAATGTATACTAATTCAGAATAATGTGAGTGATTGAATTCATCAAAAGAAATCACTCATATGTGTTCGATTAAATCCGATGTTAAGAACACACTTCATTATTTGTATTTCAACACACGTTTTTTTTAGTTAAATAAAGCAACTAGAATTTTTACATATATTATTATGCCATTTTTATCTTTATTTTTAAAAGAGGAAAAGAATGGGTGTTCTAATTTTAAAATTATACCTGTTAGGATTGTTAGGAAGTCATCATACTCTCTTGCGTAACGCGGCAATATAACCGGTGTTTAACGGACCAATCAGTTTTTTCTACTTCGAATGATTTGTTGCTACGTTGCAGAAATTCCATTCAGTGATTACAGATATTTTAACTTTTAAGAGAACTGTTCCATGATTATAATGTCATACATCATTAAATCAAATTAAACATTGAACAAAAAAATCTTGAGGAGTTTAATTTTATAGAATAAGTTACAACGAATTACTCCAAAAAACAAATGCAATACTCCAAAAAAGAAATAAATACGATTTAATAAGTATCTTCAATTAATTAAAATCGTTATCTTCCTGTCAAACAAACAAAAATAAATTATTTATTCAAAGATAAAAAAAAATGACGTTTGCAGAGTTTGAGAAATTCGCTGGTAATAACAGCAATACGCAAAGAAAACACGTTTCGGAAGAGCCATTCGATTCGCATTCTATAGCAAGAAACGACCGCGGCGTCTCGAGTACGCGGCCTCCTAGACCTTGCAATGCCGCCGCCGCCGCGCCACTCGATCGTAGAAAACACCGTCGGCGCGGCAGCAAGAGGCACGGCTGTCTGACGTGACGGCAACACAGCGGGGTCCCCCTCTTTCCCTGCCCTATTCAACGACGGGATCGCGCGCGGATTCTCCCCTCCCTACGCCGTTTGCCCCACCAACGAGCCCCCCCAATAGGTCGCACACTCATTAGCCCAGTCGCGCGCGACTTACCCTCCCTTCCCCCCCCGCCCTACCCGCGGCGTGCACGTCGCCGAGCGATCAGCTGGTCGGCCACGCGGCGTTGCCTCGTTGTCTTGGCTTGCGCCGTGCGCACCGCACCGCCACGCGGTTTTCTGTGTACGTCGCTTCAGCGAGAGAGAACCGGCGCGGCGTGGCGAGCGGGCGGGGAGGTGTGTTGTATGTGCGCGCGCGCACGGTACAGTCACGAGAGGTTAGATGCAGCCCGGCGCCCCGTGTAAACGGCGCGGCGCGGCGGCCGACACGGTGCAAGGACGCGCTCGCGGCCGAATTAAGCCGCATTCACACGGCGAAACCGTTAGACGCCGTGTTTCACCTTCAATTAAAATTGAGTGAAGACAACGTATAATTTTATCGATATACTGTTAATTATACTAATTTACATTTCACTGATTTCAGACATTTTAGCACTTAAGAAATCCTCGTGATGAATCTTTAATGAAAGAATAAAAGGAAACAGTAGGAGAATGCTACGCAATGTTTCATAGAGCTCACACTATTAATTGATGGTCTAGCGAACGGCCGAGCGAGTGCGGTAAAAATGATCATTGTGAAAGTTACGACATAACCGCGCAGACTAGTTGCAGGTCAACGGCACGACGATAGCTTCGACTAGCGAAGTGAAGGAAAAACGTTCGTGCGTAAAAATATTAATCATAGTAATCTGAGGAATGATAAATTGATGATCGGGATAAAAGTTTCATCAACCTTGGATGCTGATGATTGATCTCGTAACTATATTCCTTGTCTCGTATCCTTCTTTCGCGAACACGATTAAATAATTTACAATGGCAACAATTTCTCGCATTCTCGGCGAGCCAATATGGCTACCGCCCTCAATCACAAAGATCTCGATCATTTCAGTTCTCCTGCACTTCAAATCAACTAAATGTTATAAATAGTATCTCAAGGTTTCCATGATAAATAAAAATTTCAAAATGTGAATTCTGACTATGAATCGTCCCAATCTTAAATTTTGTTTATGTTGTTACGTAAAGGACGATTTTATTAAATGATCTAAAGTTTTGCTGTATAGATACAGATTAAAATTAACTTTGTTAAACCATCTAAATAATAATTATACTAGGAATTAAAAAATGAGCAATACTTTAACAAATCTTTTGATGTGGTTCAATAAAATTATTTTTAAATCTGTATTTATCAAAACATCTGAGATTTTCCAGGAAAATATTCTGTCTATATAGAATAAAATTTAAGATCAGTGAGATAAAATGTTAATATTTTAGTTAATTTCCAATAAAATTATTTCTAATATATACATTCACCCACAGAGTAAAATTTTAAATCTTTCAACAAAATCGTTCTTTCCGTATATGCCTGTTTGGTATAAGCGATTAAAAATTTCAAATTGGTCTTTTACGTGACACAGGCAGTTAGCCTTTCGCTCAACAAAATCACGGATCCACGAAATAGTCTTGTCACAATAAAACGGTGCCTGTTGTAAGAACAATAGCGACGATTTAGGGGGGCGGATAAGGCCGTGCGAGAACATTATCAAGTCATCGTACGTGTTAAAAAGGAAATATGCAGGAGGCGACGAGCAGAGGAACAAAATATCGACACCTCGATACTATCAGAGTATCGTAAGCATTCCTACTTACGACGAGCGGGTGTCTACCGAGAGCAGCCGATCCTTGTAACCGAGCATACGAAGATCGCCGATCACATACGCCGAGCCCCGCCGACCGTCGCCGACGACGGTCGGCACTGGCGGGTGCGACGACGAACACGCTCATTGTGAAAGTTACGACATAACCGCGCGGACTACTCCCGCAGGTCAACAGCGTGCGGGCGATACGATCTCTCCTTCTCCTTCCCTCTCTTTCTCGCGTTCTTCGTCTCGGGACGGTGCGCATTAAGCTGATCGCGAGGCGTAGCGCAGATTTCTGGCTCCCCGTTAAGGCCGGTTTACACCACTCGCGGATTCGCACGAGACTTTTGACTTCTTTTCACGAATGGAATGACGAGTAATGAGAATGCTATTCCAAGATTCGCGATGCATAACGTTACAGAATTGGCACAAATTGTTCATCCTCAAATTCCGTAACTTTTCCGGATGAAATTTCACGATTTTCCCTGACTTGTAATAATATCTTGAAATTTTTTGTGTTTCCGTGCCGATTTGGAACCAGTTAAATATTTGAGAGAGCAATTTAACGTAGCAGTATAAATTACTATTAATGTTGCTGATACTCTGCTTGCATTTAATCGTTAAATTGGTAATATTCCAAAACTGTGTAGGTGCGATGTATGCATATCGAAATTCGTTAAAAAATAAAAAATTTCAATTTTCCAGAAAATCTTGCAAATTTCCTGACATTTCTCTAGTTTCCTTGAAATTCCCTGATTTCTCCGATTTCTAGTTTTGTGGCAACCCTGCGTTACATGTCGTGCTAAAAAAAATCAATAAGTTATATATAACTCACGATAAAACATTAAGAGGACAAACAGCAACGTGAATACAGCGCGGTAATAAAAAATAATTGCGCAAATAAAATAATTAATCAATTGGAAATAGAAAAATAGAAATCATCATTAAATACTAAGAAAAAACCATAAATATGATAGAATTTAGAGGGCGATTTTTGAAGACGTACCTAACTGTAGTGTAATTGAAATGTAAGATTGGACGTCACTTCAATATGGAGAGTACAAAAAAGAAACTTACAGCAGCATTTTACCGCAGGAAAGGAAAAAGGCGCATAGTTGCATACATCATTTTCGCTTTCGTTCTATAATGTCCTGCGCCGAAATTAAATTCTAGATTCTAATTTTAGCAATAATTTCCGTGGACTAACGCGGACAAGTAAATAATGTCGACAGGTGGAGCCCGCATGGGAGTCTCCGGACACGTCGCCCATCTAGGAATCGTAGCGTCCGACGGCGGCGCTACGGTTAGCCTTTATAACACACATTACGTCGCCTTTGTGACCGCGTTTAAAGCCCCGTATCGCGCGCAAGACGAATCTCCCGACGGCGCGGCGACGGTAACGGCGCGCGTTGTCCATGTTGAACATTTCCATAAGTCTCGCAATTCTTACGTTACGCAATGGCGTCGCGTGACGCGGCCCGAGTGTTTGTCTCTTTCGTTCCGTCACGACATCACGATCTCTTAGATGCCCGTCAATACTTTGTACCTAGAAACATGGCAGCATCACTATAAGAATCCATGACCTTCCCCCCCCCCCTCTCTGCTAACAATCGTTTTCCTACCGAAATACGATTCGCTTGGAATCGAGCCGTCAAGAGCCGGGGAGAGAACTCTCGTGTACGAACTCGTACATGAAATTACGGTACCCGACGCGATCCGTCATGCCTCGAGACGAAGAAATATACGGAAGGAAATATTCTCTTACCAACTGTATACACGTACGAGATATGTCGGAGTAAATCTTACGTAAAGGCGTTCTCGTAAATAAAGCGAAACTTGAGAGACACGAGGGACTATTTCGAGACCGGACCTCTTATCGGAGCGGTCGCGTATATATTTGCCGCGGGCGACTGGAATCGCCGCTGACTATGTGATAAGGCTTATCGTCGCCGCGATGCAACATTGTCGGCCACGTATTATGACAGAGACCCGCGTACACCGCGTACGATTTGTCGACGCATACACAACGGCCCGCGCGCAGACGCGCGTCGAAGAAAAGAAGGTAGGAACGAAACGGAGAGATGCGATCTTCTCGCGTTCGACGATGCGTCCATGAAATATGCAGCCGCCTAGAGAACCTGGAATAACGTTTCTCAATCCGTCTCTCCTTCCGCGAGTAGAGAGGAGTAGAGATACCATCGAAAAATCTTTCGCCGTGATCATATCCTTTCATAAACATCATATTCTACACTTAAACGCCTTCTCTTCGTTCCGTCTGTTCTAAAGACTTCCATGTCAGAGAGTCTGGCCGTGAGCGATTTTGTCAAAATCCTACGAGAAACAAAGATATATAATTTCTCTTTGTATATATCTCTAATTTAAACTCAGGGTTACCATAAAACTGGAAATCAGGGAAAATTAAAATTTTTGGCTTTATAAAGAAGATTAATGTGCGCGCAGTTTTGGAATACTACTAACTCAACAAATTAAATGCAAGCAGTATCAGCGACAATATTAATTTACATTGGCTGCGTTCAGCAGAGAAAACTAATTAGTTAGCACTTAATGATTCTTTAAGTGATTGATTTCTATACTCAAATCCAGCGAAGAACTAAAGGCAAGAATCAATCATATTAAAGAATCACCAAGTCCTGATTAGTTTTCTCAGCTGAACGCAGTTATTGCTATATTAAATTACTCTCAACAAATTATTTGACGATTTCCAATTCAGGACGAAAATACAAAATACAAAATTTCAGAATATTATTGAAAGTATCGGGAAAGATCATGGAAATTTTTCTGCAAGTCAGGGAAAAGTCATGGAATTATAGAATGCGAAATTTGTAGCAATCCTGCATACTGTCTCACTTTATAACGTTAATTAAAAGTTGTAGAACAAAACAGTAAAGGTAATATATGTACGGGGAGAAATTATATACACCTTTCTCTCTCGTAGGATTTTAACAAATCGCTGCAGAATCGTGGCCAGATTCTGTTACAGCATCTCTAGCCTGTCCCCGATGTTGTGACTTCGTGGCGGGGCACGTTTGCTGTTGCGCGTTCGCACGCGGCCTGTTTCGAAATATAACAGCGACCGGTCTTCGTTTCGCCACGACAACGTTGTCGCCGCGATTCATTCTTTCGATGATTCATCCCCCGAGCCGTCGAGCGTACGAAAATAAATCGTGCAAATTCGCCGTAAGGCTCGCGACCGCCAACGGCGGGCAATATAACAATCAGGGTGGGGCTCGGTGGTCGCACGGACATCGGGCAAACACTTAACGTAGGTAGATCAGTAACGATCGAAAGCCGGCCCTAGTTCCTGCACGTGGCACTAGGTGGTCGCCGGGAGCTCCCCGCTCAGGCGGCCAGAAAAAAGCGGATACGCGGCACGGATGCTGTGCGTCCGACTTTATCCGCGGAGATGCGCAGGGCCCATGGGTGCGACTTCGTTGCACTTGTAAGGCCCGGAAGAATACAACGTACTGAACCTGCCTGGGATTACATCAAAGATCTTAATAGAGCATAAACTGTGTCATCCGTGTGTAAAATTGATCAACAAAAATAAGAGAGATAAGACTTTTGAAGACGACCAGTCTCTATCTCTTTTCATTCACTAATATCTTAGAAAGAGAGAGAGAGATTAGCTCTTCCACTTTTTCACACATACACTCCCTCTCACTCTTCCTCTCTCGCTTTTATTTTTGTTGACTACGTTTGACATACTAATTAGATACGGATGACAAAGTCCATCATGTTCTATGTCTTTGGATTTACACACATGAGTCTCGCGGAATCATGTGTGTAGTCTTCAAGTCCCTGACATTTTGGAGAATTCTGTTATAGTTCGCTGGAAAAGGAATTCGTCAAATATTTCACCAAAGCTGTAAAAATATTCAAGTGACGATACGAAAAAGAGAACGAAAAAGTGAGTCCAAGGATATGAAAATGTAAAAAAAAAAAACGTATATGTATATTTAGAATTAAGATAAAGCGACAGAAGTGATGCAGGATGCGTTTATGAGAGATAATATAATGATTATACCAGCTACCATTCTCTCCTCTCTCTGCCTTGTGTAGTTACACTATGTAATTTCTTACAACGTATAATCTTTTTTTTTACTTACGTGTAGCGTGTCGAAAAAAGATGACTAACAAAGTGGCACATAACAACAACTAAAATTGTAAGTGGTATGACTAGCAGCAATAGCGTTAGAAGATATCTTATCAGTTAACGTTCTGCTACACTGCGAATGTACGGCGGAAGTGACGGATCTAAACCATCGTCCTTGCTTGTCGTTCGTTTCGATGAAATTATATAAACGACGTCTCCCGACAAACGATTATAGCGTTTCTAGATACATGTAAATGATCAGGACACAAAAATATCGGTCGAGTTTAACGACAGGGACGGCTGTCGTGTATAGTTGTCGCCGTTATTCGTTCACTCTTTTCAAACGAGTTAAGACGAACGAGAAAATGATGAATGGACGCAACGAATCTCTAGTGCGGTCAGCGCGATCAATGACCAGTTTTAACGAGCTGATTCAATCTTATAGGCGAAGAAAAAAAGGAGAGTAAATCATCCAGGCAATTAACACCTTCAATATAAATACTTTCGTCTAAAAGAACGATTCTTCGTTTTTGGTACGTAATTATCTTTACTGAATATACTTATTGCATCTATATAATATCGTGTGCTAAAGTCACCATAGTTCGCTATTACTGTAGAGGATTCACGAAATATTAAATGATTTCTTGATCGTCCGGAATTAGGATGTTTATCGAACACTACGCGAGCTTTAAAATATTGACGTCTGTTGTCTGAAAATGTACACTAAGTGTGGCTCAAAATAACTATAGTGATTAATTAATACTCTTCAAGCGATTAATTATGAAACACATATAGTTTCCTTACTTCAAAAATAATACAATTAAAAAACGTGATTTTCGAGATATTACCATGAATGAGTTAAGAAAACATTAATTATAAAACGTTGGAATAACTTAATTTCGTAAAAAAATCGTCAAAATCAATACAATTAAAAAAAGTGGCTTACAAAATCGTTACAATTAATAAAAGATCGTTTTTTAAAGAGTGAAACAAAAATAGCAAAAATGACATTTTATCGTGTTAAAAAATGATTTTTTTATCGATATTTTTGATTAGTCAATAATTTTCTATTAAACTGAAAAATAGCTTTTCCTCTTTTCTGAGGAACTTAATTTGTAAAGTTTGTGCCACTTTTGAAGTAAGAGAGCGATATTTGAACCAAGTGGATTTATTTGGTCGATTCTTACTTTCCCAAATCTTCTTTCTATCGCCTGTCTTCGATTAGATTGAGCTTCAGCATCGCGAGTTGGCGAGTCCAGAGAATCTCTGTGTCATGCTATCCTATTTTTCCTTCGATTCGATTGTTCTTGTGCAGAATAACTTGCAGAATAACTTTCACCAAACTCCGATTAATTTGTCAAATAAAACCTACAATATTTCATCTATTAGATACAATTAATTTTTTTATTATTTTAAAAAAAGTTTAGATTAGAGAAAATGACTTTTCTATATACAGTGAATTCTTATATTGCAGTATCTAGAAACCAGCTCACAATCTGCGTTAGACCGGAATCAAACTACGCATTGAAGATTGAAATTGAAGATTGAAGACTAAAATTTGGCCAATGAGAACAAAGAAATTTTAGCTCCTTTTGTTAGTCAAATTTCAGGATTGCGATAGAAAATAAATTTTAAAATTCCCTGACTTTTCCAGGTTTTCCAGATGAAAATGGAAAATGTTCCATGACTAATATAAAATATGTAAATTTTAACATTTAGACTCAAGGATTGTAGGAAAGCTATATTATTAAAAACGCAAAAAAGTTTAGTAGCATATAGTAAAATTTTGAGTGCAAATTCAAGCCAGCAAAAAATAAATTAGTCTTGAAAAAAAAAAGAATGCAGTTACGACGAAAAAGAGGGATCAAATAAAAATACTGAATAAAATATAAATTTGAATTATTTTGTTAAAATCGTTTAAAGTGCGCAAGTTTTGAACTATAAACGTATAGGATATAATATTTAAAAAATTATAACAATTATTTGGAATAGAGGAGCAATTTAAGGAAATTGTGTGAACAAATTTTGTGTGTGGAATTCCAGACTTTTTTACATTTTCCCCTGACTTTTCCCGGTTTCGATGACCAATTTCAATTTCCCTGATTTTTCCCAATTTTTCAGGTTTGTGGCAACCCTGAATTTCAATCTTTCAATTTTCAATCTCAATCTTTAATGTGTAGTCTGATACTAGCCTTATGTCTACTGCACACTGGACGCGATGAGCGACGAACGATATCCAATGAAAGCTCAGCTTTTTCTCACGTGACGATGCAAAGCAGAGCTCTCCTTGGATATCGCTCGTCGCTTATCGTTCATCGCGTCCATTGTGCAGTAGACATTACATCTGAGAATTTAAAACTGAATAGCAGAAGCGAAAATATTTTGGATGCAACTTTATACCCAGTATGAAGCAGAATGGGGGGGTGGACATTAAAAAAAACAAACAAACTTAAACAGATAATGATATAGTTATAAACTTCGCAATCGCGCTGATTAAGTTAGTCATCTTTGTCGAGTTTGATCGGAATCATTTGCATTCGAGATTTTTCGTGAAGCTAAACGCGCCACAGGTTCCACATGGAAAACGAGACTGTGCCTGCCTTTCATGGAACGCGCAAAAAAGGAACGAAGATGAAGACGCGGCGACGACTTAAAGTTTAAGCGAGTTTTGTCCGTGTTAAATTGGCTGTCGGTAAAGGAACGTCAGTTTCGTGCGGTAAACCTTTGCTCCCTTCGTGTCACGAAGTACGCACGAGATCCGTGCTTCAATAGTCCCATCTACCTCCGCGTATGCAAATGCGTCTTTTCTTCGCGTCATTTTCCTCGCACAACCACAAATTGAAGATTTATCTACTTAACACGCGTTTCAAACTCATCAAATTATTCAGATTAATTATTTAATAACACCCTTCTTTCTTAATAATACTTTTTTTTTATAATCAGTAATTTTTCAATCAAAAATTTATCAGACCGCTTCTCTTGATTCATTCAGAATTTTATTCCCAAAGTGGAGACATTTAAAAGTCGCGTATAAATTGTCTTTAAGATCGTTGACGATAAGTTGTATAGACGCGTTATCTATTCGAGGACGCGAAGCGATTCTCGGTATAAGCACCTGAAAGAGCACATTCGTTCTATGAATCGACAACGGCATAACGTGTTACCCTAGTACCGCTGAGATACTCGACACCGAAGAGTCAGCCAGTATCGATATTTCGATAAGCATACCTGCCTATCTATCGTACCGTTGACGGTGCAGAGACGGAAGCGCAAACACGGGACGGGAGCGAGCGAAAGAGAGAAATCAACGTGAGAACGAGAGTGAGAAGGAGACGGAGCGTGAGAGGACGACAAGTATTTTCCCTGTCTCTGCCTTCTTCGCTACTCAGGCGTCGATATATCAGCAGTCGGCGAAAGAAGTTCAATGTGGCGGTAAAAGCAGACGGTAATGCAGATTGCGGGCTCAGGGCGTCTCCCGTTACCGCGTTGCATCGTATGGTGCACATCTCTCGAGTGCACCGTCCGTTTCGCCTCGTCGTCGGCCGCCCATTGGCCGTCGCTTCGCTCTCCATTCCGTGGATTCCTAGCCGATTAATCCTCCGACAGCTACGGGAAGCCCGTAGTCTGTGGACCTTAACACGCGGCTCCTAGAATACGCCTGCCGACATTGCCGCGCCTATAAATCACTGTACGACTTGTGCACGCGGCTCTATCCCGAATCAGGGTTGTCACTAATCCCTCATTCTAAAATTTCATCACTTTTCCATGATTTTCAACAATATTTTGCAATTTTTTGTACTTTCGTCCTGATTTGGTTAAATATTTGGTTGAAAGATCAATTTAATGTAGCGATACAGAGACTTATTCTGTAATTCTTGACTAACTGCAGCGTTACGGTCGTTAAAAGAGTTACAGAATAGGGTCCTACATTACTATTGCTAACACTGCTTGCATTGTTAATTATTAAATTGATAGTATCTGAAAACTGCGTAGGTGTTATTAAACTTCTTTAAAGCAAAAAATTTTAATTTTATAGAAAATTTTGCAAAATTCCCTGACTTTCCTGATTTCTAGTTTTGTGGCAATCCTGCGAAACGATTTGTCGAAATTTTAACACGGAACCCTACAAATTCGAAACACAACGGTAGAGTTATTAGCCGTACTTTTAAAAGTACATGTGCTCTTTTAGAGATCGTGAAAATTATTAATTTATAAATTTATATTAATAAGAATTGTCAGTAAAAATTATATTTCATCAAATATCTACATTTAACGCATGAAAAAAAATTATATTCCCTCCTTCCATCCCCTAATCTAGTTTTTTTTTTAAAAGGAATGTGCATATGTACTCTTTTCTTGTAATTAAGATATAATAACGGAAGAAAAGTTAACGAATGTTATATCACGTCTGTATTTCTGACAATGAGTGAAAATGAAATCGATAGTCATCGCTCCATTCGATATGAATAAAATTCATTTAAATACGACGGCTCTTAAATCAAGTCATTAGAGAAAACTGTCGACAATTAAAAACGATTACTTGCCCAGTGGCATTATTCACGACGTCCGTGACGTCGATCCGGCTTGCAAACGGAAAGTTTTCAACTGCGCATTAACGAAAGTACCTGAGTCGAGAACCCGAAATTTCTGTCGAGACACTCGGTAGACACGAGAAGACGCGTTGCGCGGAAGGATGCGCGGCGATTCGTAAAAAAGGTTCGTGAGAGAAGCAACGATACCAGTTTCGAAGTTCCAAGAACCCGATGGGGCCGCCGTAACGATCATCGGGAAGGCTGGAAAAACACTAACCGCGCGCTCACGATGGAGAAGAGAGATTTCTCGGGAAGAAGACTCCGGGAGCTTCTCTTCTCGCTCGTCGCTGCTCTTCTACGATGCTTACATGTGTATTCGGCGTTCCCAAGGTTGGTAGGTAGGTATGTAGAAACCTTCCATACAATGCGCGTAGTGCCCACTTACTATCGAAAGGATCAATACGGGGGACATGCACAGACTTGCTTGCTTGCTTGCTTGCTTCCTCGCCTGCTTGCTTTGCCTGCTTGCTTGCCTACCTGCCTGCCTGCGTTCATGAATCTCCCTCGCCTACAAGACTGTAGGTCACGCAGCGCCTTCGTGGGATATACATTTCGAAGAAAGCGAGAATCCTTCGGGAAAGGAATATCTAATCATCCGAAGGACTGTCGATCGCGCGACAATAATAGTCTATTCACGTTGCTTGAAATAATACTTAACGAAGGTTTGTCGATAATCTCTCTATTTCGGTGGATTTTCATCAATTAGGACATCATATATACTTTACAGATAAGTTATCAACAAAAGTGAAACGACCTCTTGTAGTGATTAGTGATAAGAGATTTTTTTTTTTAATGCTTTTAGTCGAAAATATAGTATTTCCTAAAATAACAGCTATTCTACTTGAAAGCAATGCGAGTTAGTTTTGTCGTTGGAATAAAAAATCCTGTGCGAGAGAAGATCAGATCTCAAAAGCCATTGTTACACCGTCGATATTTGCGAGTACTGTTTCGGATCTCGCGTTCGTCTTCGCGATCTCGAAAAGCGAGAGCCACCGAGAGTCGCCTCGGCTATCGAGTTTCTTCGAAGCGCGGAACGGGGAACAAACGGAGGTCACCCTACCAGGGGTGTAGCATCGGGACAGTGCCCTTCACCCTCCTCGGTCAACCGCGTCCCGTAATCGGAGGAACTCGGCAGCACTCGTGTGTTCTCGCAGGACTACAACGCGATGTGTGTGTGTGTGTGTGAGAGTGTGAGAGCAGAAGGACGAGGTTCGCGAGGAACGATCCGCAAATTCGTTCGCACCAGCGTTGCCAACCGTAAGCCAGAACTACAGTATTTACAACACCACGATTACATCATGGAGTACCAAGCGCATCAGGAATACAATAGCATATGCACGCACAAAAACGTACCGCTGACTCATCTTCTTTCTAGTAAATTTCTTTGTCCAAATTCCTCTCCCTATAGGGGAATCAATCGGAAAGTACGAATCATTGTCTCTAAATTCTTCGGATTGGATCTCATTCCAACAGAGTGAGATCTCACTCTCCTCAAGAATGACAGAATTTTCATTTTTTTCGGAGTAAGATACTCTGAAAAAAAAAAATAAATAAATAAATAAAGAATTTAAACAGTAGTACAATATCAAATACGCTTTTTATCGGTATCGTTCCCAAAACGAGATTACATTTTAATGTTACGTTCCGTAAACAATACAACAGAAAGAACAACATTGAAGTATTTAACGGCTGAAGAATGCCCGCTTAGCGTATCCGATCGAGCCTTTTTTTCGCCTCGCGTTGAATGTATTTCGCACCGCGTGCCAAAACTCCATGCCGGATAAACAGATTAATACGCGGTAACGGCGCATATATTATCCGCAATGAATTTCACACACACACAGAGAGAGAGAGAGAGAGAGAGAGAG
>NW_017296741.1:1002940-1026656 GCF_001594075.2 Trachymyrmex cornetzi | reverse complement strand
TTCTCGAGCCGTGTGTGTGTTGCCCCACCGCCCGCTTCATTGTTCAGTCGGCCAATCACGCCCACGGCTAAGGAGAGCTTGCGGCATCGCGCGTGGCGCTCGTGCGTTCTCGCCCGACAGACGAGACGGCCCGATTAGGCCGAATTCGCACGAGTTCGCTACCGAGCCAGGCGGCCGAGCGTTGCAAGCGCGACGACCGAGGGGGGCACGAGGAGGGAAGTTGAAAGCGATGCAAGAGAGGAGAGCGTGAGAGAGAGAGAGAGACGCGAGCGCGCGATGGAGAGACGAAGAAAGGGAAGAAGAATCCGCGCGCGGTCCCCATCGAGTCGATTCCGACCTACGAGGCGAAGTGCGCAGCGAGCGGAAAGAATCGGGGCATCTGTAGGCGACCCCCGGAAGCGGGCTATCGAGGTGTTCATTCGATTTCCGCGTATCCGCACGGGGATGCCAAGCGGCCCGTGAAAAGTATGTTTTCGGTACCTTCCCCAGGCGTGTTCCTGTGATTAATCGATCGCGAACCGCGTCCCTCCCCCGCTTTTAGCGTACCGGCTAAACAACTGCTGAATCGAGGTACTCGTAGATTGCTTCACGACGGATTTTAAGTGTCTCGAAAAGTCTCTAAGAGAAAACTGTATTTATTTATTCAACATCATTCGAATAATCCATAAAGTTTCGCGCTCTACAAAATTACAAACTTACGCCAACAACTTAACGTCGTGCAATTTCCTTAAAGTAACAAATGTACACGTCGAGTCCGAAGTGTTAATCGCGCTGTAAAATTACCAGTGTTTTAGAAAAACACCGGGTGGCGTTAAAACACGTGCGACATTAACGGCGGTCTGATACAAAACTGGGGCAACGATTAGGAGTGGGGCAGGAAATCGCTAATCAGGCTTAATTAGCCAAGGCTCCCGGCCTGCAATTGGGATCCTGCGGACGGTGAACCAGATATGTGTGTGTACTCCCGTTATCATTATCATTGTAAAGAGCCGGCAGCGTACGCAAGCGTGGCTGGCATCCTACTGCCCGACGCAGAGCGGCTCAGCTGAGAGCGGGAGACGGCGTGATCTGTCGCCCTCGGCGGCTGCGTCCCAAGTGGCGAGACACGGCCAGCGGGTGGCGGCGCGCGGCAGGTGCAGCTGACGGCGCGGCCGGACGGGGGGGAGGGAGAGAGAGGGAGCATGCTTTCGGCTCCTCCCGACGCGAGACGACGCGACACGATCGTCGTCGCTCGACTGGACGGCGGGCGCGGAGTGTATATAAATAGGCGGCACGTCGACCGACCGTCTGGTCTCTCACCGGTGTTACGCTATTGCATGCACGCCACTTCGTGCGAGTACATGAGCGAGAGGGGTGGTTTTCTCGTATCGACTCGCGCACCGTGTCTCTGCATTACCGACAATAACAATGACGATGACGGTGATAATGATGGTGACGATGATGATGACGTGACGTCCGAGTCTTTGGTGAATATATGTCTATCTCGAGAGGATTTTCCGGTCGGAGGAGCTCTCTCGGAAAATTCATACGTCAACGTATTCGTCTTCGATAAGCAGTATCCGCCTTTATCAAACTTTCTTCGAATGCTTATTCTTATGAAGTTATATATCTAATTTAAGAAGAATAATATTAGAATTAAAATAAAATTAGAATAAGGGAATAATTAAATAAGTATGTTGATGTCTATAGTTCTACGATTGCAATTATGTGAAATAATGTTGGCTCATATGTATTTCTTAAAAATGATAAAAATGAAAAGAAGGACCGCGATGATAGAAAAAAATAATAGAAGGAGAATTAGAAGAACGTTGACAGCTTGAAGCAAAAACATTGCAAGATGTTCTTTCCGTTAAGAGAGAAACGTAAGCATCTTTTAATTAATTTTGTAAGCTTCTGATACAATTCATTTCGTAATGCGACGGGAATACTTTTTGTGCTGATAAACATCGTGCTGAGTATGCAGGATCCTTCCGAAGGATAGGTAGCCCATTGGTCCAGCAGGAAACTTCAGCGACCAACGGTTTGCCGCAGAGAGAGCGTCACATCGATCGCAAAACCAGAAGCTTCTCGCGGAATTCTCCGGCGCGTTCACGAAAGGGTTGCGCTCATTTCACTCACAAAACAGCTATCAATTCTCTCTCATGAAACTACAATAAAATAAAATAAAATAAAACCGTATACAAAAATAAAATGAAACAAATATTACACCTCTCAATCCACGAAATCCGATAAAATTAGTGGCATTAGTGCTTGATTACATATTGATTGAAACAGCCGAATTACGCTTTGGGAAGTAAAATTAATTGGCAGAAAATAAAAATTTTTATAATTTATATATATTCAGTCAATTATATACAGACTATTATTAATCGCGGATTTGAAGATCGATTTAACGTCGAGGAATCGCCACAATTACGTCTCTCTGATGAAATAATTAAAGGTAACCATAAACGGATAAAATGATGCGAAAAAGAGAAAGACGGGAGCCAGATGGAGAATCACGATTGGTGGGCCGATAATACGTAGAGTCCAATTAGAGCGCGTAACGTTCATAACACCGAACTCGCGCGACAGCGACACGACATTACGAATATGCGGAGGGAATACCGCGGTAACGCGCACGCTGTTGCCAGATTTTTTTACATCACGTGTCTCCGCGTGCTCCGATTAATCGCGAGCGACGCGGCATGGTGCTTGCGTACGCCTTAAAAGCGCCCGAAGGCCATTACGTAAGCGTCGACTACGTTCTCGCTGTGTCTCACTTCAGCGACACCTCGTCATCGATCCGCGATTTCCATTTCGAGACACAGCGCTCCTCGGAAAGGAAAAAAAAAAAAAAAAAAAAACCACGGAGGGGCCACTTGGGGATGACCGTTGAATGAGCCGAGCGGCTTTTCGTCGACGGAAAAAAAAAAAAAAAATAAGGCTCTCGCCATGAACTTTCGAATTACGGTCGTTACGGAGTGAAGTTGGCCGAGTGTAGTCGCCATTCGTAAGATACTCGCGAGATTCAAGTCCGATTTCGAACTAATGTTCATTGTCACCGTCTTGGACGTACCGACCGAGAGAACGGTGAGAAGCGGATAAAAGTGAAATACTTTTATCCGTTGTCCCAAAGTATGCAACACTCGGGTAGGAGTCTCGTTTTCCGGCGATGACCCGGCCATAGTGCTCGCAGCGAAGCGGAGCCTGGACATATCGTAGTGATTGGGATCAATACGTTTAACCACACTACCACGCAATAACACCCCTGCCCGTCCCCTTTCGCCTCCATCGACCTCACTCCGTCCGTCTCTCGCCCTCCGCCTCTCGCTTCCGCTCCTTCCATCCGCTTCGCCTCCGTCGACCTTGCGGCGAATTCTTTCGTGTACCGCGAAAACCCCGCATTGAGTCGCGTGAAGGCAAATTTACATGATTCGCTTCTGAACGAACTCGCACGATTTCACCCATCGGACAAACGATCTTAGGACACGTAAACAAAAGTCTGCCTATGTAAAGCACCTCGCTCGTAATAATCATATTCAACGTAAATTCATGTTCAAAGAGTTCAGATCGACAAAATGGATACGTACAGACTCCGCATAGTTATCTAACAAGAAATATTCGAGATATCCGTAGGAGATTCTACCGTTACAGGGTTGCCACAAATTTCTCACCCTAAAATTTCACAACTCTTCCCTGATTTCTATACAAAGTTTCACGACTTACTCTGAAGCTCTTTCATTAATACTTTGAAATTTTTTTATAGTCTCATCCTGATATGAAATGATGAAAAACGGTTAATATTTTGTTGAAAGAGCAGGTTAACACAGCAATGTAAATTGCTATTAATGCTGCTGACACTACTTGCATTTGTCAATTGTTGGTAGTATTCCAAAACTTCAATGTGACGTACGTACGTTAGATTTCTTTAAAGCCAAGAATTTTTAGCTTCTCCAGAAAATTTAGCAAAATTCCCTGAATATCGTTTTCAATTTCCCTGAGATTTCTCCGATTTCCAGTTTTACAAATCCCTGGCAACCCTGATGATTCTATCGCTAGGTAGGGAAATCTCGTCTCCCTCGCCGTTCTGGAGTCATAACACGGATTATAAATAGAGGATGCGTGCAAGTGTAACGGGATAAGAATACCAACGGGAGATTTGTAATATCGTTACTTCTCCCCCGTTCACATTTCGACCAACTCCCGATCCTTCGCCGTTGACCGAGCTACGGTTTAATCGAGCGCGAGAGGAAGCGGCAAACTATTTAAATATAGGGAACAATTTAGGTAATTGCGACAATGGAACGAGTGCGCGATAACTTTATATTTGTACCATCGCATCGTCGGATATCTCGTGGCTATCATCTCGCAGTTTTTCATACCCCGCGGTCGCGCGAATACGTATTTTCGAATAGTACGTTAATAACGGTACGGTTAAATAACACCATTAATGAGCAAACAGATAATGATGATGTTAATTCGACCGGTATTCGGCGACCGCGTATTATTATCCGAATCTCTTATTTACGGCGGGATTCGAATCGGCAATGGCGCGGTCCTCCCATTAGCGCAGCTCCGATGCGTTCCTCCTAAATCAGCGTGACTGCTGCATTTCCGGCGCGATGCATCGTTTGCCGTTGTTAGTCGATTAATAAAATCGCCGAGTGAGCGATTATCCACGCGACGTAATTAATCACGATTAATCCACGATATGTTTAATCTCTCGTTTTTTTTTGCCCATTACGCCTCCGAGTCAATGTTCACGCCCAACTTTATAGTTAGTCGCATTTACGTGGAACGTAATCGATTCTGTAAATCATGTATATATAAATTAAAGATACTATCACTTACGTTACATTCTTTAATTTCTGATTTAACTTGACGTCCGTTTGTTGATATAAAATCTTTTGTAAGAATAATATATATCACTTGAGTTAAATAAAGTGATGCGAATTTGTGATGTAATACATTAATTTTGAAAGATGAATTACAATCGCACTGTTAATTCTATACACGGAGAGAATTTATATTCTTAGAGTTTACTCGGAAAATATAATAGTCGTGGGACAACATTATATTTCGAAGAATTTTAATGTAAATCTCTCTCATTCGTTGATAAGATTTACTATAATAAAGTACACCCAGAGTAAAGGCTGCTTCGCTTTAAAGAAATTTTCTCTGCTATCAAGTCCAAGAGAAATGACATTCAAATCATGATTTCTTCCAACATAATTTCTTTAAATCAAATAAATTTTATTTGATTAAAAAAAACAATGTTTAAATCAAAGAAATTTTTTCTTCTACCGTATAGTAAAGAAAATTGCTTTAAATCGAAGCAACCATTTCTCTGGGTGTATAAAATAAGTTTGATTAATTTTACTCAAGTGCATGGTAGATAAAATCTTTAAAATATTGTGTAGTACCGCAACTACCATATTTTCAGGGTAAATTTTAAAAGAACATTCTCTCGGTGTAGCGTCAAATTTAACCTAATATAAATCGCCATTGCTCCTCAATTATTTTTAACGATATATTTAGTAGGAGCAGTGGCAACTTAAATTAAATTAAATTTGACACTCTATAGACTTGATAGAATCAAGAGTGCTATAACTTGGGTTGGAATAGGAAGACTCTCAATGAGAATATAAAAAAGATTCGCATTTACGTGAAACGTACCCCGTGCGAATTCCTTGCGATCATTCTCCATCAAACAGTTCCGCGAATGGGAAATCGATTTTCGAAGCTCGAGTGAAATTATTCGCGGGTACCCGGCGCATCTCGAAACGGTCGGAGCCGCCATATTGTTACTGGATGCATTCGCCAGAAGACACCCACCACACTGGTACACCGACTCTAGACGCTAACTTTATACCTATTAAGGTCCGGGATCGATAGCGGGTACGTACTACGTATACGTCGCGCGTACTAAATACTGTATTGCATGTACAGGGTGAACGAGCGGTTGTGGGCTGCTAGAAGTCTGTAACGAGGAACGGAGGAATGGCGAGAGATCTCGAATATACGAATAAAAACAGTTCCGACGTGGCAAGCGACAACGGGATGGTATGTCGCGTCTCAAGGAAGAGGCCTCAGCGAAGCATCGAGCTGGTCTGATCGGCGATTTAATCAGTGGAATAATCGAGCTGATGAAAATCACGGACTTGCGCGCCGCATGTAACGCGCGAATTTAATTCGTCGCTCGCCCAATAAACATACAATGCGAGTCTGAGGCCGCTGCTATTATGCGATCGTTGATATCACTATGCACCGCCATGTACCGAAGAAGGAGCGGCAACACAGTGCGGCGAAAGCTCGCTCGATCATTGCCAACTTGACGACAGCTTCTGCGTCCTGCGGCACCTTCCTCGGTTCCGTGCATCTCACGCTTTAAGGCCGGTATTCATAGTCTGTTATATTTTACATTCTCTCAAGTACAATCTTAAGCTGTCATGAACCAATCGGAGAGTCGTATTAGTATCTTAAGATATTACTTGAGACGATTCTCCAATAAGAACGGAATATGAATACCGGTCCAACGTCCGTTTTTATAAATGTAAATTAACTTTAATGTCGGACCAACTTGCTCTTCTTCTTTTTCTAATTCTTAGAACTGGAAGATGAAGAGTTGGAATCAAAATTAAAATTAAACTATATTGGTAAAAACGAGTAAAGTATTTTATCACTGAGACAGCGTAGAAATAAATATATTACCTGGGTTTATTTTGATCTATATTTCACCAAGCCCAGTTGTACAAATATCATAGGTATACATTTTTACACGAGGTTCAGAATCCTGCCAAACCAGTTAAGGATCGAGACTTCGTGGGCCTGTGAGTAGTGACGGGACGAAACGGCAGTTTTGAACGTTGCATAATAACAGAGTGAAAGTAGTTGATTGATCAGTGACGGACCGCCAAGCGGATCAGCGAGACTCTTCATTGGATTACAATGGCACTTATCAAGAGTCGATAGTCGGCCTAAGTCGGCCATTTTGACGGCTGTTGTGATGTCCGGTCGAGAGGGAGGGGGGAGAAAAAGTAAGTGGCGAAGTTGTCTTGCTGGATATTTCGAAGTATCGAGAATTTCGACACGGATCACGACGCTTATTGAGTTGTCGCCTTACTTCTATTTAAAGTTGACTGAAACCGATTCCAAACAATACCTGATTTACTTATCGAACGCAGCCTCGAGATTATGTTACGCGTAAACTAACATACTTTTGCTCGAGCAAACTGTTTTAGCGCGAGTCGAGTAGGAGATTCGATTCCGGTGTATCTAAAGGGTTAATTAAAGACCGTTTGGATACAGGATACGGCGGAGCGCTTCTACAGCGATACCTACAGCTTGTAACTTACATGGGGAACGGCGGGTTTCTATGCGGACTTTGGGCAAATGGAATCGACAGGGAGTTGAAGGGGGGCGGAAAGGGGTTGGAAATGGATATATATACATATATATACAGAGTGCTGAGCTCCTCTCGATCGATCCTCGAAGGATGTGGAGACCAACAGAGGTGACTCCAAAAGAGAGAGAGAGAGAGGGGGGGGAGGGGGTGAGAGGGAGGATAGGGAGGAGGAGAAATAGAAGAGAGGAGAGCGAGAGACTCGCCGAGAAAATAACTAATAGGGGTGGGGTTGCAAGAGACGCTGCGGATGTGAGCGGATGTGGCGAGGAAGGGCAGAGGGGAAACCGAGGGGAATGAGTTAGATAAGGATGAGAATATTGGGCCAAGTGGAAGGGAAACGAAGGGATGATGCTCGCGCTTGGAAACTACCTATGCCCGTCGCCGTGCCGGTACGAACAGTACTGCAAAATGTCGGGTACCTACGGATTCCTTCCGTGCCCGCGCGTATACATCGGGTGTCCCGGAAAGAGACGCGAAGTATCAACGTGGAGATCCGATAGGAGACGACGTATATTCGATGGCGAGAGATATTTGAGGCGGATGCCAGTAAAATAACTGCACAAAGTCTGATTGAGTTTAAGTACAATTAAATTAACAGATGATATGAGAGTCATTAACTTGACGCGAAGTTATTTCATTATTGTTTCAAGCGCCAAACAGATTCGCACGACTATTCGCACTTGAAGACTCGGAGCTTCAAGTGTCAACCTGTCCAGACCCGTCCAAATTTGTTTCTTGAATAATAAACCATAATTCAAGCAGTTTGCGAGGGCGAACGCAAGATCCGCAAACAAACGATCACGAGTTCTTGCGGCGAAACAATCGCGTGATTGTATAACGGGAATACTACTACGAAGGCTTTGATTCGACATTGTATAAATAGCATAAACCTTTGCGGCCTCTAGGGTCTCTACAAATAGGGGACCGCGTTGTATAAACGGTTAGTAGACAAGCAGTAGACTAGAGGACAGGCGGCAACGACTTAGGTCTCACTTCGATTCGAGCGAACAGGGCAGGGGCAGGTATAAATCTTCGCCATTGGACTTCGGTCGGGCGGCAAGCTCCATGGCGGGATTTCTTTCTCTCGCTTAGCCAAAGGAACGATCGATATACAGAGCACGAGTCGAGAAACTTGGACTTCCGGTTAACAGGTCTCGACTGAGAGACGCCTTAAATAACGAACGCGACTGTTTTATCTAATTATAAATTACGAATTGAGAAAAAGAACGATGTCCTTTGTTATATAGATTTAACTGCAGATGAGTAATATGAGCGGAAGCCTCGTGCTATGTATTTTCGTTGAAAGTTCGAGAACAAGGGCAGATCCTCGGACTTCTTGCCACATCACAAGAAGCCGTAACCGCCGTAACATTCCTGAAGCGATGCAAGAAGCTCGGTCGCATGTCGGTGCATGCTGCATCATCGCGCAGTCGCGTGGGTGTGGGTGAAACTGCGTTTATGCGCGCACGCATATCTCGCGTCCTTCAGTGAAAAAGGACGAAAAAGGATGAGAGCGGTTGAACAAAGAAACGCATGAGAAACGAAGCGCAAAAGGATCACCCGCTGTTCTTCCAGCGATGGCGTTTCGAGAATGAACGTGTATTCGTATGGGAGCAAAGTCGAGGTAGCAATTTATATACATACATCTATCGTGTATCTGTAAATCCGGGCCTGTTGCGTAGGCATTACCGCGAAAGTAATTCCGGGCGTTTGGTTTATCCCAACGCGAAAGAGGTCGATGGCGACCCTGGGCAAGTCGAGTTACCTGCGAGCGAAGTTATGTCTGAGAAATATCGCCTCGAGTGCAGGCGCGTCGATACGTTGTAGGTGTGGGTTACACTTACACGTATTAAGCGGCTTTCATGCGTGAATATTACCGTTGGCACTTTGTTCCATCGTGATCCTTCCTAACCGCGAATAAAATTCACAGCATCAGATAAGAAAAAAAAAAAAAAAAACAGAAAAGATCACCAATCGTAGAGAATGCTTACATTCAGCAAAGAAAAAGCAGCTTTGCAACTGTTGTGAAATTCTTTAATAATTCCCCTTAATTCTTCATTGGATCTAAATGGTATAAACCAATAATCTTAAAGAATTTTGCAACAGTTGTAAAGCTACTTTTTCCACTGAACGCGGTTAATCACGTACAAAGAGAAAGAAATGGACGCGGGGTAATAACACTGCAAACAGTAGGTAATAGTCGACGATGTGTGTGTGAGAGAAAGAGAGAGAGAGAAGAGAGAAGGTCTGTTTTCTGTGGCTAAGGCCGGTATTCAGATCTTACATGCAAGACCGTCTTAAGTACAGTTTCAAGAAGTCACGAACCAATCGGAGGGCCGTATTAGCGTCTTAAGACATTCTTGAAATAAGACTGGACTATGAACACCGCCCTAAACTAGTGTACACTTAAAGTGAGATAAGAGGTATGATTTGATATTTGGTGGAAACGAGAAAGAGGGTGACTTTAGTTCTATAGTGACTTTAGAAATAAAGACGCAGACCTAGAGAAAGGAAAGAGAGTACCGGCCGTGGCGTCGGCGACCATGTGAGAGCACCCTTAAGCACGCCCCGTCCCCCTCAGCCTCTCCGTCACTCTCGCGGCTCGGCGGGCGCGCGAGAGCGTCGAGCTCGCGCACTTGACTGCCGTGCTCTAAGTGAGAGCGCCACGTGACGTCGTCGCGCACGACCCCAGGCCGCTATGTTTCCGATAGCACGCGGACCGATCGCACGGCGCACCGCGATTGGCCACACCTTTTCGTGCTGCCGCGCCGCTCTTCGGATGCGATGCAACGATAATAAAATGACCGACTGCTCCTCGTCCTCGTCTCTCTCTCTCTCCCTCTCTCGGTGCCGGAACGGGCGACATAACGCGAAGTTGTGACGGATGCAAAATGCATGTGTTACTACTTCGCGCGCGGACCATACACGCGAATGCGAGTGACCCGGCAACGTCGCTGGTCTGTCTATCTGTCTGTCGGTCGGTCGGTCTGTCAATCGGTTGGTTGGTTGGTTGATCGGTTGGTTGGTTGGTTGGTTGGTTGATTCATTGGTTTGTCAGATGTATACAAGGTGTCGCACATGAAAGATCTGATCGGCTTATACTTTACCCTTTAACAGGGTATAATTTCGTTTCCCCTCTCTCTTTCTCTCTCTTGTTCTTCATCTTTCATGCTTTCAGACCCGATAATATAGACGTACCGCATATCTGTGAACGTTCCACTATAGCTATGTATATATACTATTCCACCAATAGTTATATACATGCTTAACTCATCGATTCCACCGATTCCATTTCTGGAATACAGAGTATTATTGTAATTTTCTTCAGGTGATATGGCTGATTTAGAAATACAGAATAAGAGCCAATCGACGATCGTACCTGACGTTCCAAAAATGGAGATATTATATCAAAGTATACTGCCATGTTTAATAATGTCGTCTTAACTGTATTAGCTGTATACAGACAGTTGGTTCCTTCCCGTCTCTCCGCGGGGATGACACCCGCTCGTCGATACTCTTTGTTACGTCATCGAGAGACGCGGATACTAAATGTCTGAATAAATGTAAGTACGATCGATATAGGGTCGTTGCAAATAATATATTAAACGAGTAAGTTTCTTTTATGCCGAGTATATGTGACTTGGGACGAGTAAAAAAATTTTGAAGAAGCGAGCTCTATACTCTTGGCATCGAAAAAATGTTTTAATTATACTCTCTAAATTCCTTGGAGTGGAATCTCACTGTAAAGAATGAAAATTGAGTTAGTCTTGAAAAAAAGTGGCTCAATTTTCAGTCTTTAAGAGTGAGATTTCACTCTTCAGAGTGACAATTCATTCTAAAAGTTTTAGAGAGTACATGTTAATTTAACGCACACTGAGAGAAAAATGTTTGATATTTGTAACTATAATTACATATTACTATAATTATGACTATTACTGCTATAATAATAATAACAGTAACTACGTATATAGTTCTAGCAACAAATGTATACAGTCGGCAACCTAAAATGACTATAATTATAGTTATTATAACCATAAAATAGTTAAATTTAACAACCATATTTTTTATAGTGTTGTCCCAAAATATAACTACAAAATTATAGTCACTTGAATTATTTTTATAGTAATTTCAACTATTTTATGGTTACGATAACTATAATTGTATATAATCATTTTAGATTGCCAACTATATATATAGTTACTGTTATTATTATTATAGCAATAATAATTATAATTACAGTAATATGTAATTATAGTTACAAATACAAAAACACATTTTTCTCTCAGGGCAGAATTACAATCACTACGAAGCTACGCGAACCTCTTACGTTAAAGCCTTGTTCGGGACACTCTGTATATGTGATGTTGTAATTTGCCGAAAATAGAATCGACGTGTATACACAAATGAGTCGTCTCCGGTATAAAAGAACTAGAATCGTGATAGGTGATCATATCGATTCTTCGCGCGCGATATTGTACAGTTATAAATTAATCACGACCAGATATGCTTAAATTTAACGGTCCGTTCACACATTACGTTATCGAAATATAACGTAAAATATTGTTATTAATTCAAGTATTGATGTAAGCGTTACACGACCGACACGCGTTAGAACAATGTTGCTCCGCGCGTCAAACAATTCTTTTATTCAAACAAAATTTTGCTTTGAACGTACTCCGATCGTTCATTTTGGTTATCATCAAACCGTACAATTATTCTTTCGCATTCAATTATTTCCCCTTGTTTGAACAAAAGAAATGTTTACGCGCCGACATATCGACGTTCTGGTTTGCGTTGCCCGCATTTTAATACCAACTTTGAATCTATTGCTTTATTATATCGTTTCGATAGTTTTCTTTTTAGAGAAAGTAACGGTAGTTCCCATCGTGCGTCTACAGTTACAGAATTACCTAGCGTTATTGTGTTGCATAGTTAAGAGATACCCATGGAACTTGTGCCGCGTTCACACCCGGACGTCGCTATCGATGGATCGTAAAAAAAAAAAAAGAAAAACAATTAATAATAATGAAGCGGCATAACGCGAACGTCGGCCAGGTTCATAAAATCTCGAACGAACGTCTCCATTTATTACGCGTGCGACTCGTTTCGTTCCATAATGAATACCTGCCGGACCTGACTCCAGCGTTTATTGGCTCCACGCCAGTGACATAATAATCGTCGGATTTTATCAGAGGATCGAGCTACGGACGATCCTCTGGCGTTTCCGTCGTTGTCGCCGGTATTAAGGACCGACAAAAAGCTCAGGTGTGATGGAGAGAAGGAGAACAATCATGCTGCGGCGACGTGCGTGACAATTGAAACGTCGCGGTTTCGTCATGAGATAAAGGTCGACTCTGGCGATGCACGTTGACGCGCTCCCGAGCACGTGATAAAGCGATAAGTGGAAAATTTGCGGACGAAATGCAAGTCGCTTCGCGCCGACATACGGCAACTACTGCGATCACGTGCCTCACGAGCTAATTACTCGTTTCAGCGGTTCGAAATCGATAAAGTCGATAGTGTATCAATAAGCTGTGTGATCATCTGCTAGGCGAGTGTCGTCAGGCGAACGATTCGTCATCGCCTAACGCAGATAATAAATTATTTTGCACAATGTTGAGTTTTCTCTCCTCGACGTTCTCAAAATGATAAAGAAGAATATCTTTGTATACGGGACAAGAGAGAAGAGAAAGAATCGCGTGTGTGCTATAGGCAGCTCACCCTCGCTCCGAGAAAGCGGGCCTCCAACAACTCCTGCTTCCTTGGGTCCAGGGTGGCCTGAAAGTGCTCCATCTTGACGCCAGCGCCTGCAACAACAAGTCACAGCGAATTACACTTCGACCTTTTCGCCCGTGGCGTCGGTGGCAAAAGAAACGAAGAATCTGCGATAAGAATCGAGAAGCGTATCGACGATCTATAAGAGTCGATAGCATACGGATCGATGTGCTCCGAGATCCGATCTTCTCGACTGATTTGATGGCGAAATCGACGCGATGTATCAGAATAAAAGAAATGAAGACGAGGCGAAGAGGACGAGAAAAGGAAAGAAAAAGATTAAGCAAGGATTAGCCGTGCGGAAAAAACGTAAAGAGAAACGAGATATCGCAAAAGTTACCGGATAGAACCGATATTAAATGCCGGATGATACTATTACGCGCCAAAGCATTCGCAGAAGATGATATTCGTGCATTGTAATTTACCGTAATTTCCCTATTGTTCGCACACGTGAAGATCAAGGGCCGTTTTCTTGAAAAATACCGCATAGAAAAATGTACAAGAATACTATAGTATATGTCACATATATTATATATTTCTCTAGTATTTTCGTATGCGATATTTTTTCGAGAATAAAGTTCCTATTCCGTACTCTTAACGACAAGTGTTAACGTCGTTACATTGTTGTCATGCAAGTTTTATACCTGATAAAAAAGCTATACTGAAAAAAAACTAAATTTTAATAAGTACTAGAATAGTTTTAAGTAAATATTTACTAAATGTATACATATATTTATTTGATACAAAAACTATTAACGCTCCATTACCCCGAAATTTTCGATCATTGTTTTCTCTAGGCTGTTAAGGGAAATAGCATATATTTTTTATGGTTCCGGACTATATAAAAATCAGAAAAAAATCTTGTTCACTCGCGAACAACTTTAACAATAAGTTTTTGCTATAATAAAACCTGAACCGCATTTTATTTATTTTTTACATATTGAAAGCTGAATAAGAATTGAGAAAACGTGATATTGCCCTAAAAGACATAAAATGATGCTGATGAAAAGGTTAATTTAATTTAACTATCTTTTTTTTATTGAGTAAATATTAATTTACTATAAAGTATTATTTAAAGAAATATTAATAAATTTTTTTTCAGCGCGTGTAACGACAAATATAACTGACACTGCCATTAAGAGTTCCAAAATAGAGACTGAAGGACAAAATTATTCGATGATTAAAAAACAATTTTGCTAAAATATCTAAAAATTTAACTAGATACAGATCTAAAAATGATTTTGTTGGACGATCAAAATAATTGTGTACACTGTTAAAATCATATACTCAATTTAAATTAGTTTTAATTATTTCTATAGATCGCCACTGCTCCTACTCAACATGTTGTTAATTTAATTATAACAATGGAGTTTAAACTATTCAACTCAAGACAATGTATTAAATTTGATTCAGATTTAATTTATTATTTACTAAGGGTATTAATATGGACGTTGATTGCTTCGAAACTAACTATAGAAATGGATTGATTTACACTTTGAAGCATGAAAGTTATACTGTTAAATATAGTGCCAAATTTAACTTAACGTGAGTCGCCATTGCTCCTACTCAATTGTACATTGAGAAAGAAATGCCTAAAAATATATTTGTGAGAAATATATTTATTTCACTGAAATAAATATTTATTTAAATACGAGCGAAATAAAATTTTATTCCTAGCAAATAAGCCATCTATTTTATTTTTTTTTTTGCAATTAATGAGATATTTTTCACAGAAATTAAATATATTTCACAGAAATAAGATATATTTCACAGAGAAATGTATATATATTTCTTCATCACAATCAAATTTTGTGTAAGTAACATTTGCTTCGCAATACTTCGACATTTTTCTTTCAGTCATCTCAGTATATCGTTATTTTATACTAAAACAAGGTTATATTTGACATTATACAGTGTCAATTTGACACTATCGTGTTGATTTTACCAAAACGATATATTTAGATTAAATTTGACACTATAGATTTAACAGTGTACAAATAAAATGTGATTTATCTCAAGGAATTGAATTCATTGTACCTTTGACATTTAACCCGGCGTCATTGTGGCTGGGTCATAATGGCCCGAGACATTTTTAAACATCTGTATTTTCTTACATACTTCATAGATTTTATCTAACCGCCCTGTAGCTGGAGCTAAGATTTTTTAAAACTATTGTCGACATTGCGAGAATAAACAAAAAAAATATTCGGGTTATCATGATTCACCTCAACGTGTGTAACATTTTAGCATCACAATGATGCCGGATTAACAGTGTAGAAAATTCGAGCAATGCTATAACAAATTCAAATATCCTAGCAACAAGTTTGAGCGTTTCACATAATTATTTTGATAGTTGAACAAAATTATTTTCAGATCTGCATTTAGCCAAATCTTTCAGATGCTTCAGCAGAACACCGTCCTTTTCCGCGAAGCATCTCCAACAGCGTCTAATATTCCTTTGCGTGGGTTTGTAAGAAACTACCAAAACGAATTGCATCGCAAAGGATTTATCCTTGGACGAATCCGAGCGAGGAAAAATGCGGGGAAAGTGAGAGAACGCTTGTCCTCGACGAACCGTTATTCCTATCCGAATTCTCCCAAGTAGAAAATTCGGATAGGAACGCCACCTTCGAGACTGCAATTACCGGACGCTTCGACAATGGTATTCAACGCCCACTGACAACATCCTCGATCGTAACTGCGATGCTACCGAAGTCGCTGATGATTACCGCGCGCGCAATAAACTGGACATCCCACGGGTCGTAAACGGCGCAATCCGAGTGCTATAATTAGCGTTTTGCGGAGCCGCGTTATGCCCAAGTATTATATCTATTTCGAACGGATTGGATTTAACTAACCCGTCGATCCTCTCCGCGAATAAACCACATTCTATTGTGCGACTTGGAGACCGTTTCGTAAAATTAGCCGAATCGACAGCGGACAGAAATAATAGATAATTTGCCCGTTAAACAAAGCACACGCTTACGTGCATTGCGTGCCTTTCCATCTTTATTATTTATGTTATGGATGGAAACTACTGTCCGAGAAAAGAATCACCCTAGGGTTAGTTAACTACCGGCGGGACGTAGTTTCTCAGAAAAAAATTATCGTTGAATTTAAACCCATCTCTTAAGTCCACGGTGAGCGGTGCGGTTTTTTTATATTTTACAAATGAAATCTTCAGTAAGTAGGAGATCTCCATAAATTCACTGGCTAGCGAAACGACACACACGCGAGCCAAACAAAAAGATTTACTTACGTGCATCGTACACTAGGAAAGAAAGTCTGATTGCCTTAAATGGAATTCTGTTTGAAAATGGACAAATCAGGATTTTCTGGCTAAATCCATTATAATTTTAGTTCAGATTACCAGAATTATGATGAATGTTGTTGTGTGATCAGAATTTTCTGGTTAAATCTACTAAATGCTACGCTGAGAAATCCATTTATTTAATTTTATTCAGTTGACAAACAAAATCTTTGGTTGATACAATAAAATAATTTAATTGAAGCAAAACATTTGATTATTGTAACATTTTACTTGTTTCTGATAAACACTGACATCTGATGAACTTGTTTAGCCAAACAAGAAATCAACTGATTCAACTAAATGGGTTTCTCAATGTACAGTAAAAAAATTACTAACTCTTAATACATATTTCTTTTTAGTACAAAATAAATATTTATTCAATAAAAAAGTGATAGTTAATGCTTTTTGTATCAAATAAATATATGTTTACATTTGGTAAATATTGAGTTAGTACTATTCAAACAAATATTTATTACAATTTATTAAATTCTTTTTCAGAGTAGTTGAGATATAAGACCAGAATTTTAATTGATATGATCAGAATCTTCTAATTTGTTTTCAATCAGATATAAGATCAGAATTCTGATTGATGTGATCAGAATCTTCTAGTTTATTTTCAACCAGAAATTTTTCTTATCAGGGTACGAGCTTCAGTTTTTAGAAATTGATTTAACAAGGATCGTCCCTCTCTCTTCAGTCTGTTATCAACACGTATACATACACGACTGAATGAGTCGCACTGCTCGCCGTTACTTTCGAGAATCACTGCAATCCGTTAAAGACATTATACACGTTCACGATGCGTGACCGGCCGTTGCGCGTTACCAAACGGCGCAACGTTGTTTTATACGTTGGATGTTTAACGATCTTTTTCCATTCCGCGATCGCGATCGGATCGCAGGTAATAATGGCGCCGCGCGTTCGGACTTCGGATTCGACGGGAGAATTGAGAAAGTGATGGGATAATTGATCGTTTCGCGGTATGCGACAATTAAAGCCACTTCGGACCGGGGACAGTCCGGAACGCGCATCTGGCCGCTCAATAAATCCGAGCGAGTGAACGCTCGCACTCGCTCGCGCGAGTGCAGTAGCGCAGTCATTGAACTCGTCGTCGGCCACAATTTTCATGTAAAACGGGGGCAAGGCTATTTTATTCGTAGTGCCTGGGATAGGCGAACGTACTCGTCGAGTAAGAAGATAGACAGACGCGGTTCGCCGAGGCGCAGGTTTTAATTGTGCAATTCAAAACAATGCGCTTTTACGACACGGCGTGTAACGTCGCGCGACGAATCCGGGAATATTCGATTTCGTCGCATTTCAAGTATTTATAGGCCCCTATTCTGTAGCTCTTAATGACAGTAACGTCACACATTGTCTTCGCCCAGCTTTTTTATCATGTACGAAACCTGCGCAACGATAATGTAACGATATAGGGTTAAATTAGAGTCGTTAAGAATGTAGAATAGAAGCCTTACTGTCGATTCAACCCCTTCAGAATCTATGTTGATTTTAATGTACACCAAATTTGATGACATTATCCGTTGAAATTTTCTATCGACATCATCGAGATCAAATGTACATAATAATATATACAGTGAGTGCAAAAAGTATTCGTAGAGAAAATATTTTTTAAAAAAACTTTATTTTTAAAAAGCAAATATTATCCAGCAACAAATGAGTCACCGAACTGATGTCGAATCGATATCGATACGATGATTTCAATATCGATTTGACATCGATTCGATGTTTAATTGACAATCACTTCTTGTTGGGTAATTAACAATTTATTCATAAAGAATAAAATAGACTGTATGTTTCTTAAAATTATGTATACTAAAAAGATGTGTATTAATTATGGAAAATATATCATCTGAAAAATAAGCGAAAATTAAAAATTGTATTGTTTGGATGCTCAAAAAATATTCGTACAGTCGAGAAATTTAGCTTTTAAAATCAGGAATATATGCAAAGCTCGTTTGTTTATGTTAGAACATGTATTCATTGTATAAAATTGCTAATTAATGCTTATTTTCTACAAATAAGACTTTTTTTTATAAAAAATTTCCTTGTACGAATACTTTTTGTTCTCACTGTATGTTGAAAAAAATAGTCAAAATTTGGAAAAAATTAATTATTTAGTACGAATTATTTATTAAAGTGCTTAAATCAAATAAAAAAAGTTTTATTAACATGGTTCTAATAAAATCAGATCTGAAGGGATTAACGTACACGCGCAGGCAGACTGTCCCAACTGACGTAAAAAACTTTTTATCCATCGGTCTCGCTACCTTCGCGAGCGAACAACCGGCATCTTCAGCTTCGCGTGCGACGTTTACATCGGAGAAGTGTCACGACTGGCAACGGCTGGAATTTCATTCGTTCTACAAAAGGCACGGAGAAAGCGAGGCGCTAGCAACAATGTGAGACGTTGCTCAGGATATTTCGCGAACGGTGGTTCTACCTACACGGCGAATGCATTACTCCTCGCGCGTCCATCAGCCGAAACCTCTGCATCCTCCGAAAAAGTGTGCCACGCGAACAGCGGGCATCATCTCCAATGGCACCGCGATGCTGTCGAGAACCGATCCACTTGTTGTTTGCCGGACAATACTGGAAACGCGACAGAGGTTGTTGAGAGCAGCACGAGCTTTATCGTCGCTTCTCTCCATAGTGACTGGCGACATTTGAGGGATGACTAATTAACATGATTTCATGGGAAAAATCTATTATTCCGCGTAGCCGCTGTCGCGTTCCTCGTTGCGACAAAAACGAGAAAGAACTATCGCGTTTGATCAATGAATGCGCAACGCGGGACGCAGCGGTTCGCATACTTCACGATAATCAATCATCGCATTCCTGCGTAAGCGAGTATCGCTATTCTGTAAGAATTAAATACATTGTTTTCAATATTCAATATTTTTTCTCTCTCCTTGTATACGTCGATACAATATACTCTTCATTCTCCGCATTTTCCCTTCGCGATAAAACGGAAGATATTAGTCGGTTAACGTGTAACGTTATAGAAACGTTTAGAGTTGCCACGTGGGGTTTATAAGTTGTGCCTTCCATTTAGTGACACAAGTCGACACAGGTATCGTTCTGTTTTTGTTACGCGTGAAATGCAAAGAAGGATAGAATGTTTGTGATGATTTGTGTCGTTATGTCACTAAATGGAAAGCACCCAAGATCTACAATTAGTGGGGATTTTATGGTGAAATCGGTCACTAGCTACACTGGATTAGTACATTAAAATAGCTGCTTTACATCTAAATAAATAAAAGGACAATGAAAATGTCTATATATAAAGCATTTAAATGCAATAGTATAATATAATCAACTTGCAATGAAAATAATATATTTTGTTAATTAACGCAATTCTATCATTATTTAATCGTTTAAAATATTTATATGCTTTTACACTGATAAAAAAATTATTAAATTTCAATATTTTGTAAATAATATTAATTAAATGTTTACCTATATACAATAAATAAATATTTCAATAAAAAAATGACGGTCCAATTAATCGTTCTTGTATACAAATAAATATATGTTTACATCTAGTAAATATTTAATAGTACTATTCAAACAACATTTATTAAAATATAATACGTTTATTAAAATATATTACTACACTTTAGTACATTTTTTTTCAGTATACATTTAACTTTGCTAATTTCATGTAGCAGTATTAATTTAGTATGCACTAATCTAGTGTAGGTAATGCAAGTGACTGAATTCGCTATTATTCTCACAGGAGAAAAAGCTCTCCCTGTTGGACACTCGGCTAAATAAAATGGTAAACTGGATTCATGCCTGTTTCTATCAATGTAGATTAATTTTAATCTCGGTTTAACTTACTTTTTACCTTTTTCTCTCTAGTTCTATAAATTAAAAAAGGGCGAGAAGTAAATTAAACCGAGATTAAAGTTAATCTATGGACATCGTTAACTTCCGCGAAGTTGGCATCTTATTGTCAAAATGTAATTAATAGAGTTCTAGAGTTCCTGATAGGTTTCGAAAAGATTTCTGACGATTAAATGCAAAAAAATAATTCAATACTTGAAATACATAAAAATAATATAAAAGTATGCGATGCCAACTTCGTCTGTTATGGATTCTGTCTTGAATAAACTCAACAATTATTTAGAAGATACTCATAAGATAGCGTGGTCGAACAGGGGTCAACTGAGACCTTCAATATTATATCTCAGTGAATGTTGAAAGATCGACACGATGAAGAGTTTACAGAACAGAGTTCTCTCGGGCGAAACAACATCAAGCGAGCAACTGAAAATAATAAGACGGTAAACTTTCTGAGATAATCATTTTGCAACTTTGTGATCTTGCAAAATCAGCGAAATCACTCGCGAGGAATACGTTATCGCCTTTGATATTTTCAACACATAACGAAAGATTTCAAAACAGTTTGCCTATCGCCTACAACGTTCTCAAGGCTATTTTCGTATCTCGAGAGTATTTTTATGCGCAAGGTGAATAAAAAATTATTACCAATACATTTACACGCGGCTTAACTATGTTGGAAAATAAGTTTTTACGTTTGTCGCAGTGACACCAGCGTTCGCATCTCGTAATATATATATATATGTATATATATATATATATACATATACACATAAACGTAATTGAGCTGCCAACCGACGGTGTGTCCGCTCCTCGGCTGATTTATCCTCGCGTTACTTATCTAATCTCGTGTATTATAAGACCGAAATAACATCCGCATTTTCATACACCGGGCGTTCCGAAATTCTCCTAAAATGAGAAAGAGAAAACATAGGAATATCCCGCGAGTCACTTTCGTCTACAGCTCGGGAAGAGGATCTCAACCAATCCGCTCGACGTTTTCTCGTTAATCTGCCCAAGAGGTTGATGAAAGCGTTAAAAAACAAAATAGAGAACGAGAGCGAGTTGCAAGAGAGGATGTGCAATGACGATTAAAAAACACTTACCACCACCAGAGTTCCAGCAATTATCAGTCATCCCTGTTTATCCATCTGCAGAGTTGGCACTACATTATAATTACACTGATCCAACTCGCTCGAATGTCTCGCGGCACGTTGGTCCTTGACGGCGACGGCGTCGTTACGCGCGCCGGATACACTTTTCATGAGCCCTAGTGCCGCCCGACAAAACTCTCAGCTCCGCCGCATCGCTTTACACCAATGAGAGCACCTGTCTCATTATTGATCTCACACTACACTCTCTCGATCGCCGATGTACCGGGTGGGCCGTACCGCGAAGACCATCCGTAAGGTTTTCGCGCACTCCCGATCAGCACCCGGCCACCCGGTGGGCCACTTCCGGCGACAGTGCGCGAGGATTTCCTTTCTGTAACAGTACAACCACGCGCGTCTACAGAACCGCTAGGAACACTGCGGTCCTTTCTTTTTGAGCCGTTTTTCCGATCAGACCTGGATCGCAAACTTGCCCGATCGTTACTATTGGCTGCGTTCGGCAGAGAAAGCAGTTTTGCAACTGTTGTAAAATTCTTTGAGCCCATTCTGCAATTTAGTAAGCGTAGATGTAAATGGTTATAGTTGTAAGATTCGACCAATCGCGGTCGAATATTCTCCTCCATTTTTGACTGCGATTGATCAATTCTTACAACTACGGCTACGCAATTTTAAAGTAGGCTTTTAATATAATTGGTTTGTATGTTTAAGCGGCGCCTATAATGAGATTTAAGGCATAAAACTTAAGCTTTAAGCCTGAAGCCATAAAAAATTTACCACAGTTAAATGTGAGACCAATAATCGACCATTAGCGTTTTTCACTGGGAAAACTAGTGCAACACCGGTTCAATTGAATGCAAATTAATTCACATACTTTTAATGTTAATAAATAATTACATATTCCTTATTGTCATGATAACCTCGTAACCTTAAAAGGATTAAATTATTTATCACCATTGAAAAAAATGTTAAACCGATTTGCACTTAATTGCACCAATGTTGTAATAGTTTTCTCAGTGGAAAATGCTATATGATTGGTATATTTCTTGTTGCACAAGGCTTAAGTTTTGCGCCTTAAATTCTTATTATAGACGTAGCTTTAAATCCAGTGAGGAACGAAAAGTAAAGCCCTAAGACTTACGTTTTCCTAAAGTCTGTTTTACTGATTATTTTTCAAATAAGTATTGAAATACTTAATTTTTGACTGCCTTTACACAGATTAAAAAAAACTTTTTCACAATTAAAGTACAAGATAGTTCAAATCGATTGAATTTATGCCAAAAACAAAAAATTGAAAAATCAGTTTTGTCAGTTTCTGGCATTTGGAATACGGATTACACATAAACAAACAGTTGAGTTCTTAGAATTAGGTATCTAATATAAAAGATTAATTAGAAAATTTGTACGTATGTGTGCATACAATATTGATGTAGCGGGAGTGTAGTGATGTCAATGACACGTAAATCGTAGGTATGCAAATCCTACTGAATCGGTAAAACAGTCGACTTTAGGATCCTCTTAAACACAATGAAAAGCACAGGGAAACAGATTTCATCCTATCGGAAACGTGTATTCTAAAGTGTGATTCACTTAACTTAATACAAATGCTTTGTTGACTAGTAGAAGAATTTTACACCCAGAATTAACCAAGAAAGCATTTTCGCACTTGCGTGTAAATATTTACATAATTACTGGAAAGAGTCTAATTGTATTAACTGAAATTTTGGTTGAAAATGAACACACAAACCAGAAATTTTCTAAATCATTTTATAATTCTAGTTGAAAAACAGAAAGCTGCTTGATGCAATCAGAATTTTCTGACTCGTCCATTCTCTCCCAACCAGAAATTTTTCTCAACATGAAGTAGATCGCAACCTGGAAATATACACAGTTTCGATTGCCAGTTTCATTTCATTTTGTTTAAAGTCTAAGACCAAGCATATTACAACAATTTTACAACAGTCGCGAAACTTCCTTTTCCGTTTAAGGCAGCCTGCAGCCATAGTTCGAGCGAGTGCCATCGAACGATTATCGATCGGCGCGCCTGCTTCGAGAGAGACTCGCTCTGCGGATTCGTTCGTCTCTGCGAAAAGACACGCGCGCACGCCGTGCACGTTATGCGTTACGAGAGAGCACCGTTATTATCCCCTTACGATATACCACGTCGTCGTCCTGCGACGGAAATCAGAAGTTGGCCGAACGGATCGATCGTACTGACGAGGCGAGTCGCCGATCGCTTCTCAAATTAGTCCTCGACCGCGCGGAGAGTGT
>NW_017296741.1:952866-1002670 GCF_001594075.2 Trachymyrmex cornetzi | reverse complement strand
CTACTACGTAAGAGTGTTACTATCCAGGTGCAGCAATGCGCATAATGGCTGCATTCGGCAGACTCATCAGCTGAGTGAACGCTCGCTGTTATTGGTGTATTCTTCTAGATCACGTCCAACCAGACTTTTAGGGCTGGATATTCATACTCTGAAAAAAAATTTTCTGAATTTTGTTACAGGTAATATATGTTTACATTTTAACATTGAGAAAAAAATGCTGTTGATTCAATTAAAGTCTATATTACGAGCTGTCATTAACATAAATAATTAATTCATGTATATTTTTATTGACATAAAGGCCTTGATTATTGAATAATAATTTATGCCTTTATGTCAATAAAAATATACGTGAATTAATCACTTGTGTTAGTGACAGCCCGTGATATAGACTTTAATTGAATCAACAGTATTTTTTCTCAATGAATATTTATTTGTAGTAAAGAAATGTTTACTTGGAAAGTTGGAACTATTCAAGAAACAAATTACTTGGATTCAGAAAAGGTTTTTTCTTCCGTATAGTCAGATTTTATATTCAAAATCATCTTAAGTAGTCTTAAAAAGTCACGAACCAATCAGAGGGCAGTATTAACGTCTTATAAGACATTACTTGTGACAGTCTTGAAATAAGAATAAACTATGAATACCGTCATTAGATCTAGAAGAATACATCGATAGCAGCTAGCGCTCACTCAACTGTTGAGTCTACTGAACGCAGCCAATGGCGACATGATAAATCAGGAACCCATCCCGAATACACGAGCGCGAAATTCGAACGTTAAAAAAATGTAGCGCAAAGGACTTTTCCGTTGGATCTATTAGGTCTGTTTTTTATAGCTGCATTGAGAAAAATTTCTACTAAAAATGAACATATCAGGAAGATTCTGATTGATATCAATTAGAATTTCGATCGTTATAGTTTGACATCTGATTATCTCAACTAGAATTACCTACAAATTTAATAAAAACATTCTGATTCGTCCATTTTCAAACAGAAATTTTTTTCACAGGATAGTATACACTTTTTGTACTTAAAATGAAATGTAATAAATACACATTTAAAAAAATAACACCATGCAACGTCTATACAATTGTCACTATTAAATAGATTTTAACATCAACATGAGATGGATTTAAAATACCATGAATATTTTTTAAAGTGTACACGTTCGAAATTTGGCGAAAGCGAGAAGGAAAATTCTAGTATACAATCCAGGACATGTATTATGAAATTATTCGGAATAGATTTCGATCGAAATTATTCCATTTTCCCTAGAAAATACAATAGAAATCTAGGAAATAATTATTAACGATTCAATTGGAAACCATTCTGAATAATTCCATAATACGCACCCAAAATAAAAGACAAACCTATTTTCTAAGTCGCGATTCTCTTTCTTTTTTTCAAATAGCGAGTTTGATCTCAAGGTCGGTATTTATAGTTCTTTTTTATTTTAAAACTGTTTTAAATAATGTTTTAAGATGCTAATATATACACGCACACATACACACATAAGCCTCTCTAAAGACAGTCTCAACTGTAGAAATCGATTATGAACACCGGCTTAACTAATGTCTTGAGATATATATTAATACAGCTCTGCGATTGGATCATGACATCTTAAAACTGTTACTTAAGACGAGTTTAAACGTAAGAACCGAGTATGAATACCAGCTTGAAAAAGTGAGGAAAGTGCAGCGAGAAAGGACGAGGCTCGAAACTCTTGCGAATCCGAACGCGAATCCTAAAAGAGGACCGGTGAGATGAGGTTATGTGCCGATGTAAACCAAGGGCGCCGGCATTTTCGAGGGCCGCTCGGATTTAAGCCCGAACTACACGACGGCACGCGACATTGCGCTCAATCGATTCGAACGAATTTCTATCGCGTGCCGGGGCGCAATGTAGGAATAGAAAAGTCGCTTAAATCGAGCAACAAGGATTCTCTTCCGAAATCGTAAAGATGGCGTTGATCGCCGATAATTAGAGCTCCTTTCCTCTATCTCGAATTACGTCGTAGTTACATCGAATCGTACGAAGAATATGATATGATCGTTCTTTTATTTTTTCGCGTAAATCGTGTCTTATTATCACGGTTCGTCGCGCTTTGCTTCTTATTAGATCTGAGAATCAAATGTATATTTAGAAATGAGGTGAAAATTATAAAATTGAGCAAAAATTGGCTGGAATATTTATAAAGTCTGTTCGCTGTGTACTTTTTGCATTTAATACTCTCTCAAATCTTTAAGCAGCGTCTACAATGAGATTTTAAGGCGTAAATTTTAAGCTTTAAGTCGTAAGAAACTTACTAATCACAAACGAATAATCGACTATGATCATAGACGCCGCTTTAGAGTGAAATCTCATTCTTAAAAATTGAGCTGCTCATTTTCAAGACTGACTCAATTTTAACTCTTTAAAGTGAGAGATTATACCTTTGCTTTAATTTTCTTCAATGCTTCAATATATATTTATCTCATTTTAGTGCGAAAACTATTCAGATTTCAAGTAACGCGAACATATGATTTCATTGATAAACAACTAGTGAATTTGCTCACTTTGTTAATTTTCATCTCGTTTCGAGATACGCAATCAGTCCCGTTGTTTTTAGCAGCTAACCTTGCAAGGTTCTCCACGTTGGAGAGAAAAAAAAAAAGAGAAAAGACGAAACGGTACAAGAAGTTGAACTGAAAAAGAGGCAGGCCTATTGGCCCCGATATCGGTGTCGACAAAATTACAGCGCAACAATACCGACCGCGTAGGCGCCGGCTTTGACTAAAGAGAGTGAGAGAGCAAATTGATCGAGACAGCGGAGACACGGTCGGCGACGACCGGCCGTTTAATCCCACCGATCGATCCGATCCTTTGCGAATCCAACCTGCAATGCGATCCGCCCTGGGAATCGACATCCGCGGCGCGAGCGCGAATTATCGGCCGCGATTAGCTCCGGTCGCTTGGTATCTCCAACAGGCTTCAACCCGCTCTCGAAAAAACGGCTCAAGTTTGCGTGATAGACGCGCGAGAGAGCCGAACGTGAGAGACGAGGTGAGGCGAGACGAAACGAAACGAGACGAGACGAGGCGAGGCGGCGACAACAACGGCGACGGCCGACGGCGACGACGGCGACGGCGACGACAAGGCGATGGCTCGGGTCGTCGAGGCCGGCCTGCCTGCCTGCCTGCCTTCCACCCTTCGTCCCTCCCTCTTCTCTCCCGTGGCCGCCTCCCAGTCTTCTCGCGACGTCCAGCCGGAGACTTGGAGGTTACACACGGCGAGTAAATCGATTCACCGCTCTCCAAACTAAACCGCACTCGTCGAAGATCCGAAGCAGAAACGGGAGACACGACCGTCCCCCGGCGAACGTGCGGCGCGACTCACTTGTTTCTTCCTTTCCTTCTTTCTTTTTTTCTTCGACTCCTTTTATGTACTCCTGTTCTTCGCTCTTCCTTCGTCCCGGCCGCCGGTCTCTCGCGTTCTCGCGAAAACGACGCGATTACGAAGTAAACGCGCGGCGATAGGGGGTCAGGCCTCTTCGTGTTCTTTTCACTCAGCACCGCTGCTTCCGTTTTCTTCCCCCGCACGCGGTGCGTCGCTCTCTCTCTCTGTCTTCCGCTCTGCCTTCGCTCTCTGTCGTCCCTTCGTCTCTCTCTCTCCCTTTCTCACTCCTTCTCTTTCTCGTACACGCGCGACAAGGCAGCGCACTTCCTAATACGTCTGCTGTCTCTCTCTCTCTCTCTCTCGTCCGCACGAGAACGGCCGTTTTCTTCTTTCTCGCACTCACACACGGAGAGGCGAAGGCCTGGTCGAAGCGGCGACACGCGCTCGTGAAATTTCGTGACTCCGCCGAGCAGCACGCGCCGTTCACCGCATCTCTCGTCGCATATATGATAGACGCGGACAAATTTCCTTCCCTCTCGCACCTTCTTGTCCTCCCTCCTCTCCTTCTTGTCGTTCTCTCTCTCGTTCTCTATCAATCAAGGAGGGGAAGGTCTCTCTCTCTCTCTTACGATCTCTCTCGCCTTCGCTGTCCTTCTCTTTCACGGCATAGCGCGCTTCGTTTATCGGAAGAAAGGAGGAAAAACTCATCTGGAAGATGGCCGCCGCCTGCCAGTCACCGATTTATCCCTCTCTCGCATGGCGCACTCTTTTGCGACGGGGACCACCGCGAGCCACCCGGGGAGGCCGCGGGCTCACCGCGGTCACGATGCACCGGGTCGTTAACTGCGACACTGACAGACGGCGGAGGGGAGGGACCGGGTAACCGGGGGACTGGTACACGATCACACGACGACGATGACGACAACGACAACAACAACGACGACGACGACGGATACGACACACTATAAAAACACGATGACACGAAGCGGAAATCGTAGGATGCCGGTGTAAACGCGCGGCGCGTCTCGCGTCGGCCGCACACTCTCGCTCGCTGGCCCGACAGTATTCGTACTAAAAAGCTCACCTCGGTTGGAACCGTAACGCACTCTCTTCTCGATACACAGAAGCGCAAACACGGAGGCACTCACCGCGGACACACACATACACGCATACACACCCCACGTAGGACGCGCGCGCGCGGCCTCGTACGTGTATACACTATACACTATGCACTGCGGGCACACCGCGCGTCAACAGCGCGGCGCGGAGCGGAGCGGAATGGATTACGGAGCGGAGCGGCAACGAGACCAGACTTCACCAGAGACTTTTCACCAGGCGAGATCCGACGGTGGTTCCGCGGAGGACGCGCGCGCGCGCGCGCGGAGACACCACGGGACTTTTAATAAAAAAAAAAAAAGAAAGAAAGGACGACGCGGCGCCGCGTCCCTCGCGGGCCTTTTACATATATATGTTTTCCTCTCCTCTCCTTCTTTTCTCTCTCTCTCTCTCTCTCTCTCTCTTTCTCACTTGCACGCGCTCTCGTGAATCGTGAACGAGATCTCGCGGTCGAATTCGCGCGCACGCGATCAACCCCGTACGCGACGACACCTTCGAGAATAACGCGTGACCGTCACGACTGTTTTTTGTTTTTTTTCGCTGGCACTACTTTCACGACGACGGCGGAATTTTAAGAGTGATGACGGCGGCGACGGCAACGACGACGACGACGACAGTGACGTTGCCAGTCACACACCATGGCGTTCGCACGGCCTCCTCTGTCTCGCTCCCGCAGGCCGAGCGGCACCTTACGGCGCTTCGGCTATTATCGGTGAGCTACGATGTTTATTCGGCGGCGCATCGGCCGACCAGTCACGGCTCGCGGCGAGATCATCCCCGGTTCTCGCTTTCGTTTCCCTACTAGCCGTCCCGTACCGTATCGTATCCGCCGTGCGGTGCGGCATGATTTTAAGGCCGCGTTCACACCGAACCGAACGTTTCGCCTCACGCGCTAATTATTGAACAAGTATTCAATAATTGAATAAGAATTCAGGCACAAACGCGTGAATGTAAGTGTAAATTATCGGCGATTGAAAGATCTTTACTGCATTGTGTCTCAATAAAAAAATTATTATCTATTTTTTCTAACAATGTTGATTAACTTTGATTTCGGTTTAATTTACTTTTTATCTCCTTCTATTTCCTTGAATTAGAAAAAGTGATAAAGAATAAATGAAATTCAAGGTAATTTAAGGTCTATTTTTTTTTTGAAAACGTTCTGAACGAAAACAAATATAATTTGTTACATTTTAACTTATTGTATCTCTATAAAAAAATTAATATCTGTTATTTCTACCAATGTTGATTAACTTTGATTTCGGTTTAATTTACTTTTTATGTCCTTCTAGTTCCTTGAATTAGAAAAAGAGATAAAGAATAAATTAAATTGAAGGTAATTTATAAGATCTATTCTTTCTTGAAAAATGTTCTAAACGAAAACAAACATAATTTGCTACATTTTAACTTATGGTATCAATGTAAACCAGTTCAAAATATTATTTTAAAAATAGATCTTAGATTGATCTTAATTTCAGTTTAATCTACTCTTAATCTTCTTCCAATTATTAGAACCAGAAGAAGACAGCAAGCATGTTAAACGTTCAAAACTTTCTTTAAAAAAAGCAGACTTTAGATTAACTTTAATTTCAATTTATAATCTACTCTTTATCTAATTCTTAAAACTAGGAAAGAAGTAACTTAAACATTTAAAACTTCCTTCGAAACAGCACAGAATTTAGATTAATTTTCATCTCAATTATAATCTATTCTTTATCATTTTCTAATTCTTTGAATTAGAAAAGGATAAAAAGTTAACATTCAGAACATCTTTCAAAAAGGACAGACCTTAGATTAACTTTAATTTCAGTTTATAATTTACTCTTTATCTAATTCTTAAAACTACAAGGCGATAAAAAGTAAGTTAAGCATTCAAAAATATTCTTTAAAAAGGGCAGACCTCTACATTGGTAGAAATACACGATTAACATTAACGATAATCCGTCGTGCAAGAAGGACCACCTGAGAACACATTCAGAATTAGATATATTATTTCTTAATATTTTGGCGAATGTTGGTACTACAGTCATAAGATACAATTACAGTATAATAAGTCGTTTCCCAGATCGTGTGACGCTCCGACTCTTTACATTTTTTTCGTAAGCTGTACAAACTCGCGTTTTATAAATATAGAAAACATATTCAATTATATTCAACTTGGTGTAGGATGGAGAGGGAGGTTTCTTAAATAACTTCCCCTCGCGATAATATAACATCTAAAGCTGTGCGAATCGCCGAATTATTCTTTTTCTAATATCTTTTGTTTCGATCGCTGATAAATCAACTAGAATTCGTGTTTTTGATACATAGATACAAGAGCACGCGCGCCTTCATGTATAATTCTATCGTAAAGAGAAAATCTTAATGACTATGAAGTATTAAAATTCTACAGTTTTTTGTGAAAAAAAGACGTCGCTACAAAATATACCTTGTAATAAATAAAATGTATGTACACGTGTTATAAATAAAAATTTTAATTAAAAACATCTACGTACAAAGTGTGACTATATCTTTTCTATACAATAATCTTTAAAGAGAGCGTGAAGCAAAATTCATGGTCCGCATAAATTCAAGTCATTCGAGAAGAAGATTGATAATTGTTCTTTGATGGCAATTGAGAAAATCGACGTTTACCGAAGACGGTCATTTTATTAAACGTTTAATAAAATTATTAAACGTTTACAGTGATGATTTTGTATATTAGCAGCTTGATCGTTTTGCATCACGCCGCTTAATTGCAAAATACATTTCGTAGATCGATACTTCCTCTAAAAATGTACACGTTCCACATTTGGCACACCTTATACTTACGTAAATAAAGACGTACCTCAAAACCGAATCTTCGGAGAATTCGAGTCGTAAATTAAATTAAATATCACAAAGATGGACTTATAACAAATTAAATAAACTAGACTGCCGTGTGAACTGTTTATTCTGAAAACAATGGTAGGTATGTATGTGTGCGAGCACAGATTTAAATGAGATAAAATTGTGAGATTAGATATTCTCTCGATCGCTTTCAAAAAAAACAGCTCGCACAATTCTTACGTATGGCTTTCTATTAAATAACAGCTTAAGATAAAATTTAACATAAAATTTAACAGATCGACTTCACTATCTGCAACAAAAATCGTCATTCAGCGCCAAATGTGGCCGTTTGAGATTCATTCGCTTAACACACGCACACACATACACAAAAAAAATAGAACGAGTATTAAGTACGATTAAGCTCTACAAAGGGAGAATCGTAAAGTAATAATACTACTACGTAAACATTCTTCGCGTAACTACAAATATCGTGGCGAAGAAAACCTTCTTACCTTAATCAGATATACGTATGTTATCGTAATGACTACGCTAGTAGCGCTATAAATGACCTACACGTGTGCTCTAAGCTTAATTGAATCGTAATTTCTGCTACGATTAACGGCAGCTCTTCATTCCATGAATGATCGTCCACGATCTTGATGGTAAAACTAACAATTTATTCCGACGGATATAAGGATACAATCGATTTAACAACTATCTATCATGATTTAGATCTTTCATTACCGAATCTATCGAATTACAAGGGATCGTCATGTTATACACGGAACTAATCGTACGGTGTAATCTCGACAATAAATGGAGGTAGCAATATTGTCAATAACAGGATTAGCCTTAGTGAAATGAATTATGGAACAATGTACAATGTTTATGTCTTGTCGGATATCGGCTGTCCCAGTTTCCGAACTTTCCGCCCATCCTCTACATGTAAATCCACTATTCAACGACAGTACAAAATACTGAAACCCTGCTAGATAGAAATTTGCCACGATCGATAACGCACGTTGTGACGTATGTCAAGCATGCCACTCTTTCTCATGTTTGTTTTATGCGTTTAAAGAATGTACTCTTCCGGTCCAAGCAGTAAATGAGATTAAGATCTCGTCGAAATGTCACACAAAGCTCGGGCAAGAAATCATCGTGACAATCGCGATGTACGTGTATTCTGCACTATTTTTTATGTACAAAGGATATAGGTACTTCTTAAGCGAGAATATCTTTATGTATAAACGAATATAAACGAAACAATATTACTGTACGTAATATAGATATGTGTAGAATAGCCCTCGGGAATAGGTAAGATTTGTGATAGAAAAAATGCTTTCTCTATTATTTAAGGTTTAAAGTTGATTAATTTTTCGAGCGTCGCTTAATTGCGTGCAACATTGAAAAAGTAGAATAAAAAAACCACTTGCTATACACAGTTACATGTCTTTTTGTGACAAAATTATATCACATATCTTACATATATAAACCATATAGAAATTATATATACAATATTCAGCGAAAATTACAAAAACTTGTACTTAAATCAGCAATATATCAGCTTAGCTTCTGGAATTTGCCCGACAGCTTAAAAAAAATCTCTTTGCGAAACTGCATATCACATTAATATAGTCTGTTGTACGTACGCAATTTTAATTTCGTACTTTATACTTTCTCTCGCTGAAATTAAAGTGCTTTAAAAAGGTCGGTCGTTTAACAAGCACGAGTCTTGCAAGAAATCCTTTGTTTCAGTTTTTACGTATCTTTACCAAACAACTTTGTCCGACTCTTACATTTTTAACTTCGATCACTCGCCATTGTTTCTCATTGACATACGTTTCTGAATTAATCAAGATCTACAGTAAACTCCGCGTTATTGGTAGTAGAGATATTCATCTCCTCGTCTTCGACAGACTCTTTGTCTGTGACGCTGGATACTGTGTGATGGTTGTTTGTCGTTTGATTATCAATCTTTGCTTCATCGACCGGTTGAACTGTCGTTAGCGTGGTCCACCAATTTGAGAATGCCCCTTTCGCTTGCGACAGTGCTCCCCCTTGTAAATTGTTAGTGCCAAGAATAATATTTCTATGCGTACACACGCGAGTCTGATCGTATCAGACGTCAAGCGAAATTAAATTGAACATCTAATTTAATATTCCAAATTATGGATTTTGTATATAATAATTAGATTTAAAACTGTACATGTAAATATAAAACATAATAAATCTGAAGAGATACTATCTCATTTTTCAAATACGTATTAATACGCAGTTTACGAAATATTCGTATTCAGAAATTGACAATACATTTAAATGCACTATTATCCGGCTTACATTTAAATAAATAAATTATGCGACCTTACCCACGGCTTTTCCAGTGGTGGCCACTGCGCGTCCAGTCGTTGCCATTGCCTGATTCAATTTCCTACCGCTTTCCGTATTTTGCATCGTGCTGGAACAACGAGGTTTTTATTTTCTTAAATACTGTACTATTAATTAAAATTAAATATAGTGACGCAGGAGAACAATGGAATGAATTCGTTCTATTTTTTGTTCCTCGCACTATAAATTTATATTTCATATGTGAAATTTAACTTACTGTGATAACCGTAATTTCATATCTTGCACCGACAGCTGACCAGCGAATGGGTGCCCGGGTTCTATATTGTGTATCTCTGATTTGCTCGCACTGTACCACGTTTTGTAATTATTTGTAGTGCGCCACGCGGACATGAATGCTGCGTTGTAATGATCCGACTGACGAGTATCCTGTTGCATGGAAGTACGCAGCATACTCAACAGATACACCCGGAACTGCGTTCTGATCCATTCGTCGCCGCCCTCCCATCCCACCCCGTCCAGAAAAATATCCTTCCGAGGCTCGGCTACATGCCTTACGACGTAATCGGCGAATCTCAAGTCCTCCGTGGTGAGATGCAGCTGCCGCCTCAGCTCGGGATCGGTCGCCTCTATCCGCGTATTTTCAACCTTTTGTAAAGAGTAAGCGATTATAAATCAAATCATTTATATTTGAATATACGTTTAACGTTATTTAGATTACCTCGACTAACACATCGATGAGCTGCTTCTTTTGTTTAAATAGTACATTTGTGGCACCTACTATATATCCTCTAACATTAACATCCCCCAAGAGATCCAAATAGGGCAAAGATAGGTAAGGTAAGCATAGATATCCCTAGAACAGTTATATATTTTTACAATATTTAAAATGTTCGAAACGCAATATGCAAAATTTTTACAAAACGTGATATGATATATCCGTAGTGAATACATCATGTATCATTACCTTCGTAAATAACTCCAAAGGTAGGCCGCATAACTCTGGATTAATATGCGCGATTTGCGTAATGTTATTCGTTAATCTCGCATCAGAAAGCGCATCGCTACTCGTGTCACGAGGTAAACTATTATCTGTGTCACCAGTGCTTAATGTGATAGCGTTTACACTGTGTACCCTGTGTACATTATCGTTCGGCTTCGGCGAATATTTCGAATTGCTTTCCTCCAGGTACGATTCGGTGCATTCTTGTGCCGATTCTATCTCGATAACTTTCATATTCAGATTTTCATTGTCGTTGTTATTCTTCTGTAAAGTTACATGCTGCAACCCGTCCAAGCATTTGCCCTCCATCGACTCCATAGTTTTGTTGTCGTTAATGCACAAAGAGTTTCTATTGCTGTTATCGTTGCATTGCTCGTGGCTCGTGTTCGATATATTGTCTTTGACGATATGAGTGGATGACAAGTTGGAATCGTCGACATTATTCGAAATTTCTTCCTCATCGAAAGTCGGAATTGGAGACATCGGCCTGGATGGTCTGAAGCAGAGGATTTTATTTATTAGACTCTTATTAACATTGATATATTTACCAAAAAAAATTAAAGTATCTCCATAATACCTCACACATGCAGCTTGTTGGAGACCATGTTCGATCATGTCTGGGAACAGTGACAGTAGAGTCAATATCGTGGCGCACAGCGGCTGCACAGGCGATTGATAAAAAACTATCCTTTTCTCAAGCAGAAGCAATTTAAACAGGAGCAACACTTTGTGACGGAATTGCAATATAAAATCTCTCGCAGATAAACCTGTAAATAATCGATATATATATATATAATGCAGATGACAATTATTAAACACAGGAATGCATTGATGGACAATTACCAACAAAGATTTGCGGCGGTATCTGACTTTCGCCACTCATACATGAATTAAGATGATGATAGGTATCCTCCAGTAAGGACACTTTACTAAAATCCCCTTCTTCGAAATATGCATGCGTTATCAGGGCCATTTTTACTTGAATGTGTCCATACAGAGGCAAAGTACTCAGCACGCAAACCGACTTTTGAACAGTGCCTCTCGTTATATCGGACGTACGATTCTTTAGTTTCTGCAAGCACAGTAACGTTTTACTTTACATTTATTCAGAGTTAAAACTTGTATATGATCTTGTAGGAATATCTTAAACTAAACACATCCAGAAGACGTCTCTACGTCCTATAGGGGCGTTCACGGGATGTCCATAGGATGTCAAGTATTAAAACTGTCTAGGTATTGAAACATCAAAAAAATACTTTTATATACCTCCACAGGTATTTGGCGGAAACATGAAATGCCATATATCGTTCGTTTCGGATCGTTCAGACTAGGTAAGTGAAAATAGACCGTGTCCTCGTCGTAGTTGTGAGAACCGTCGGGCAGAGCGAGAGTGGGCAGATACTTCCATCCCAACGGGCATTCATTAGGCGCACCAGGTACCAAAGGTGGAAACGAGTATTCGACCTAAAAGGTGACATTACGTTAGGACGTGATTGAAAACGCGCGGAGAGTCGATGCAACGAGGAGACAGGTTAATCTGGCCTGTCATTCTACCTGGCAGCCTTTCTTGTGGTGAAACCCGACGACGATGACGTGAAGAATCGGGCCGCTCGATTCCGCCATCCTTATGGGTCCGGCGGTGACAACGACGCGGCACTTCTGGCCTGGGATACCTATTTCCACGGGCAACTCGCGAGCATCATTTCAAAACCGCGAGAAATATCTGTCGAGCCAAGTGAGCTGATAGCGGCAGACATGCGATTTGACATGCGCCATGACGCATGTGCACATGTGTCGACTGAGCGTGCTGCGCACACACATGCAGATATATACGCACGCGTAGAATATTATCATCAGTTATCATGAACGGCTGCTATCTTATAACATAAATTTATTTTTAATATAATTCGGAGTTGGGAAGTTCTTTACATTTAAAGATATATAATTACATCCACACGTCAATCCATGCCTAGACATTCGTGAGTTATGACTCAATAATGCTTAATAACTACTTAAGAAGGTTCAAGAAGGCACCACGGTGTTGTAATCGTTCAAAGAAATTTAAACAATGAGTGCCTCACGGCACAAGAATTTGGGTAATTGAAATATGTTTTTTATAAACTTATCAGTACAAACAATTCAATAAATTATACATATATTTGCGCTTCTCTAAACAATTCAACATAAAAAAATTGTAAAATAGCGTTTCCCTCTTTTACATCTATATCACATTTACATTTATTATAATTATTAAAATTGAAGTCAATGAAAGGTATCTCTGTTTAAAAGTATCTTTGATTTAATAACAAAATGTTTCACATATCGCATACAATTGTTACTTGTACATGTGTATATAATAATAATGTGTATATATACAAGTTCTTTTATTACACAGTCCAAAGATACTTATTACACAATCCACGTTAGATACTTTCAGTTATTATACAAGTTTACAAACTGAAGCAATTCATTTTCTTTGTAACAAATCCACGCCTCCGTCCCATTATATCCGAATTGCAATTTCGTTTATAAATATATAGAAAAAAATATATAGAAAAATAATTATACCGTGCATGTACATACATACAAATATATATACATATATAAACATAAATATAATTATTTTTCTATTTTTTTTCTATTTTTCGTTCTGTCACGTAAGAGAGCACCAACAGAATGCATGACATCGGCATTTCGTTTTCACTCGAATAAGTCCATTTTCTCTCGATCCTTGCTAGGCTGCGTCTATACACGATGACAATTTGCAGGACGCAACTCTGAGAATATCTTGTCCGCTCTAGTTGGGAGCGCGAAGTTATTCTATGTCATTGGCCTCATAGCCGTTCTCCTTCCCCATGGCAGCGAATAGGAAGGAGAGGAAGAAGATGTGTGGAAAGAGTCAGTCGGAAGACGCGCTACCTACGTACGTTGAAGCCCCGGGTACCGTCCGGGCCGGCAGGCATACGAACGACGTTGCTAGGAAAATTGTTGCCATTCGGCGTGCTCGATTTTGCCTGAATTTTGTTGATCTCCTGCATCGTCTTCTCTTCTGGACTCTTCTCTTCCCCCAAGATCCTCCTACGTGCTTCTGCATATTCTTGCTCCCGCTAAGACAATTCAATACGTTCTCATACGTTCAACAGTACAAGGTTTTATGGACAAATTCAGGATTTTCTAGTAAGAGACACTAATGATACGGCATAACACAGAATCATTATATCTTAATTGTTTGCCAACGTTAAATAAAGATGAAATGATTCACTGTAGAGATTCCATAACAGTCTGGCCACAAGCAATTTTATCAAAACAAAAAGCAAGAAAGAAGGATATATATTATCTTCTTTTATACATGCTATTTTATTCTAAATATTATTTTACTTCTAACTTACTAAAGTTAATAAAAATAATGAGCCAATAAAAAATTTGTGGCTAGAGAGTCTGTTATAGAGTCTCTAATACACTGTGTTACACTGTGTCTTTAGCAAATTCACTTGCATTACATTAATACATATTAAAAGCTGCTATACATTAAATTAACCAAGTTAAGTGTAAAAGCATTTATGTATATAAATATTTTAAACAATTAAATACTCAATAATGATATCATTGCGTTATTTAACAGAGGGCACATGTATTATTTTATTGTCAAAATTAATTATATTATTCCACTTGGATTTACGAATATTATTTATTTAATTATATTATTCCACTTAGATTTATGCATTTATATTATATAGAGCAGTCTTTAATGTGTACTAATAGATGATGTTTTTCAGCAAGAGACACAGATGACACAGTGTAACACAATAAATTATTACACATCCTTGGATGCTTTCCATTTGGTGACAAATGGAAAGTCGTTCTATCTTTGTTACTTTCTGAATGTCGAAAAAGATGATGTTTATGTCACTGAATGGAAAACATTGCTTGTTTGCAAATATTAAACAAAGATGAAATAATTCACAGTATTATACTGTATTATTGTGTCTCTTACTAAAGCACCTCTAGTGTAATTAAGTAAACGAATTCACCATTTATCTCTTGCTGGTAAGCATCCTAAATTACATACCTGCTTGAGAGACTTAATAGGTTGCTTAGGTTTATCATCGTTCAGTGGACCGTCACCGCTACCCCGCGAATCTGCAGTAGGTCTCTTTAATATCTTTACCATAGGTTTTGGAGGTACGTATTGAGATCTAAGGCCATCTTCCCCTAATATAATCATCCTTGTGTTGGCATCGTTACTGGTTCTATATCCAAAATATTGTTGATTACATCCAAAACATTGTATATTATATATAAATAACAGAAATATTTTCTTCAGAAAGATTTAAATGACTTAAAAGCATGAAAGAGAAACAAGTCCAAGAATTAAACGTTCACCTAAACCTACCTAGAAGATTCTATTTCTTCCTCTACTGTGTTCAACCGAAGAGCTTCCAGTCTTTTGTCGAGTGCCTAAAAGCCATCAGAATTTTCATCCCTCTTCTATATATCATATAACGATAAATAATTTCCATAAACAAGATCGACCGGGAGTGAAAAGAAATTTTAGGAAAAGAATTTTGTACAAAAAACGTGTCCTTATGGCAGCATAAAGTACTACGATTAAATCGCGTGAATCAATCTATCAATTAAGGATCGTGATGTACAAACAACGAAGAATACAAACGCGACAGTCGGGATGCTCCAAAGCGAGAAAACGCGAGACGACAAACCGCGGAAAGTCTTCTGGTCGTCGACGGAAACTCCGGAGCTCGAAGGAGGTTATAGGTTAACGCGAGACCGTTCGGTCTTACACTCTGATTTGGAAAACGAAATTCTGAGATGTGTCTTACTCCGGACTCCTCAATCTGCTCCCAGCTTTCGAGAACTTCGTCCATGGCCCGGATACGTCGCGAATTTCCGCAGAAATTCCCGTAACTCGCGTGCAGCGTGCGAATTGTGGTGTGCTGCGAGGACTGGAGTGGCGATTTGGAGAACAGCACACCCGTGATCGGATTTCTTGGAACGTTGTCGGTGCTGCCCTGCGTCGCGATCGGCACTCAAATAAGCAGAATTGGCGGTTCATTGGAAATCTTCGACTCTCATTGAGCAACTCCACTGAATTCCACGAGCTCGGAGTTGCTCCAAAATGCTTCAGAATTCGCTGCGAGGCGAGCCCGTCGATCGGAGATTCGTGAGGCCGAAGCCGCGTTAACGGAAATGAATGGTTTTTCGAGGCGATCAGGAGATTTGGAAAAATCTTTACTTTATTTCTATCAGTGTAGATTAACTTTAATCTTGTAGATAATTACTTAATTCTTCAAACTGGAAAAAGATAAAAAATAAGGGCCGGTTGTTCCACCTTTTTTTTTTAAATTTTATCTGTTAGATAAATCTAGCAATCCACGCATGTGCTTCTTATCCAATAGGTAAAATTTACCAAAAGGTGGAACAACCGGGCCTAAGTTAAACTAAGATTAAAGTTAATCTATATTAATAACATATATAGATTATATATTCTATATAGGACTCCTATATAGGAGCTTTCTGGAGCCTTCAATTGGGCGACCAATAAGCGTGCTGCATGATGGACGAATTCGTCCCATATCTATGAGGCACTTGGCTCGGTCGGTGCTTCCACCACGCCGTACTTTGCCCGACTTTGCACGAGGATTAGTTGACGTTTGATTGGACTCCGTGTCGGGTCGGGTGTCGGCTTTCTAACGTCAGATGCTGGAGCCGCATGATGAACTGCACAATATCGGCGTGATACCGGATTACACGGTGTGATTCTATTTTTGGCTTGAGAAAAGTATCTCAGAGTGCAAAATATGACGGAGATAGAATGGTGAGAGAATTTTCGTTCAAGTGTCTGTTATTTCTGCCTGCAGAACACAAACAGTAATATTACATCAATATTATGATTCTTCAATAATATAATTGTAACATGATACATGTTGTACATAATAATTACATTGTTGAGCACTATCTAAATTCTTTGGAGTGGAGTCTCACTCTAAAAAGTGAAAATTGAACCTGTCTTAAGAAATACCTCAATTTTTAGTCTTTAAGAATGAGATTTTATTATTCAGAATACAAGAGTCATCCTGAAAATTTTAGAGAACAGGATATTATAGATTTGCTTTTTATTTCTATACTAGAACTATCTTTCTCGCTTTTGTCAAATATATATCTATCTCACTTCAAGCTCCAAAAGTGTATACTAATTCTGTCACCATTTCTGAAAATATACCTTTTGATTACTTTCTCTTTAGTAACACAATCGACACAAACATCATTCTATTCTTTTTGGCATTCAATGAATAATAGCGATGAAACGATATATGTGTTGATTGTGTCTCCTAAAAGAAAAGCAGCCTTCAACATTGATATAATGTTACTGTTGGTTTGTTTTCCAGATGATACTATTATTGCAATAATAAGATTTTCTTCTAACATAAGAGAATGAACTATTATACAAAAAAGAAATTTTTTTGCAGGATATCAAAACCCATGGAATATGGGACTGTAAAGTTTGCATGCCTAGAAGAAGCTACGGAGCATCCTTTGAAACCAGTTGTAATCACTGTAAGAAATAGCTGTTACTGGAGTACCGTTTTATAAATAAATCTATTCGCGTTGTTTGTACTTTTTATACTCAATTACTTCGCTTTTTCTCTTTTTAATGTCGGAATATGTATTTATCTCATTTTAAGTACAAACATTTTTGGAGATTTCAAGCAACACGAACAGATCTAATGTTTCAATTTCTATCTCGTATTCTATCTGGTATGAATAATAAATTTTGATAAAAGATTTTTTACTCTTGTATAGCTAATCGATGGACGTAGCGCAGCTAGACGAAGTGCGTTGCGGAGTACAAGTACCAGTTCCTCCACTGGAACACCTACACCAACACACGCACCGATTCCTGCAAATCCATTGAGTGATCCATTGTTGAGTCATCCTTCTCTAGACGGTTCTGATCCTCTTACACAATTTGCTCGAGAAGAATTGGATCCTCTCTCTAAAATGGCTGCAGACGAAGTAATATATTTATTTAGATTTAATTATGTTCTAATTATTTTTTTTTAACTTAAGTTTATATTATCTGTGTCATAGTGGGATTATTCTAATGTTGCACCTGCGGGTAAAAAATCAAAGGACACAGCAGAAGAATTAGTGGAACCATGGTCTGTTAGACGTTCCGCTATACTGAGTAAATATACCACCTCTGAAAAATTATCGATTGTCACCAGTTTCTTACCAGGTGGTGAAAAAGGTACCTTTTTAAAAAGATTGTTAATTAATTTAATTTGTGAAGGAATATTAAAATACAGTATCATTTATTTTAAATTGTTTATTGATTGATAACTTTTTAAATTGCTACAATGTTGCTTTGTCACAGTTGTAGTGAAAGTTCAGCCGAGTGGGCCAATGGTCGACAAGGTAAAAACGCGGCTTGAACAATTAGACGATTTTGAGGAAGGTTCTGTTCGGCAAATGTTGGACTTGTCGCAACAACAATACACTGCACGAATCGAACAATTAAACAACGAATTAGTACAAGCGTGGCATTCCGACCAAAGAGTAAAGGCGCTCAAAATTGCAATACAGGTTTTGATACGTTTATTAGCTTTATGAAAGAACAAAAAAACTTACGATTTAGGAATTAATGTTAAATTATTTTAGTGTGCCAAATTGTTAGTAGATACGTCCGTAATGGCTTTTTATCCGAGCAAGTTTGTTCTCATCACAGATATTTTGGACATCTTTGGAAAACTTGTGTATGAGAGATTGAAAATGAAGGCTGAGTATTACAAGTAATTATTACATAAGAAAACTTATTTTTTAATTGCATGTATTTTATGTTTTTTTTTTATTGAGCAGTTACAAACGTTATTTATAGTTATTGATATTAATACTTTTTTCTTAGACCAGGAAGTAAAGTACCCACGAGCTTGCCTGATAATTTTACACCCGACATGGTTCCTGAGAACGCGAAGGAGACGTGTCGGAATTGGTTTTACAAGATAGCTTCAATACGGGAACTAGTACCGCGTCTTTATGTAGAAATGGCGATAATAAAATCTTATAGTTTTCTAACGACCAGGTACGACTTTCATCACTACATAGATATTCGTAATGTTGTAATAATATGATGATTGAAATATTAAAGTAATACTTTCATTTTAGTGAATTTAATACTGCTCTGTTACGTATAACTCGTATGATAAGAGGTATCGGAAATCCATTGATAGCGGTTTACGCGAGATGCTATTTATGTCGTGTGGGATTGGCGTTGAACAAAACATCAGACTTCGAATTCGTGAGGGAAAACCTGTATGACTTTCTTTTTACATACCAGCAACTATTTGGGACTGCTGTGAGAAACGAAATAGTGAAGCAAAATGTTACCCTTCATTCGTATCTTAATTTATATTCGCCAGCTTTGGATTGGATCGTACAGGTTTTAGTGGCGACATCGCCCGAGAGCCTTCTTGAAGAGGTTTTATCTCGTTGTAAAAAGCAAGAGAATGGGTAAATATATTTTAAACGTGTATTTTTAATTTATCTTTAATTTTTAATTTTTATCCAATCGACGTGTATATGTTTTCAGATCGTTATTATTAAATACAGTGTTGACTGCATTTAAATCTACTTATATTGCTGCACGTGCTATGGATTTTGTGAATTTAATAGTAGCGAGTGAAGACGATGGTACTGAGATTAAAAAAAATAAAGTCGAGAATATATATATCCTCGGTATAGTAACACTTTTAAGTTATGTTTCCTTTTTTTGATGTAATAGGGTATCCTCAATATCTCTTATATCGGAGTTTGGGAGAATGCCTTGTACGAGAATCTCTGCCGAAAGAAGACTGTCAATCGGTGCTTAATGTGATATGGAAGTATATAACGGACCTCACAGATCCCAACAAATTCATGCATTGCGTCGAGATTTGGATTCAGTTCACTGTTATACACTTTTCTGTAAGTTATATTTGCACAAATAATATTTAATTATACTTTATGTGAAATTAAATTATTATCATACATATATGTTTATAGGTAATTGAATTAAATTTATTTTTCGGCAAAATAATAGATCGGCTACGACCGAAGAAAGCTTTCGAAAATTATTATCCACAATTGCAGAATATTATTGAGAAGATAGTTGCCCACACACAAGATTTTGAATCACTGCTTGCTATGGTAACTATCCGCGCTATTATAAATGCACGTACTATTCATATTTATTCACGTAATTTTAAGACGTTTGATCTGTTATAAATTATTTAACGTTTTGTAGGACAATTTTTTACCTCTAATTGACTTATTTCACAAGGAAAGTGTTAAGGTTGAAGTTTGTAAAACTGTCATAGAAGGATTGAGTGTACAAAACGGACCTATTACGGATCCTATTATTATAAACGCTCTGATGTTTATTGCGAGAATAATGCACGATTCCGTTAGGTACGTCAATTTAATTTCACGATTAAAGTTTATCCTGATTTTTAAAATCAAACAAATCATTGCAGTGCTCTGACCGTCGAAGATGAGAAACGACAGATCGGACAACTAATATGCGGATTAGTGCAACGAGTAGATTATGGTCGCGATTTTGAGAAGCAGCTTAGTTTTTACGTAGAGGCCAGGGCAGCATTTCCTAATCTTGATAGCGTTCATATACAACTTGTACAAGTATGTGATATATATATGTTCTATTTAATAATACATAAATAATTCTTTTTTTTACATTGTTGATATATAAAGAAAAAAGATTTAACGGCAATAAAGTATCTTTTTATTTGCGCTCAGTGCGTGAATAGATTATCAGTTGATACTAGAAAGATAGTACGTGGTCATCACACGAGAAGAACGTCAGCGTTTGTACGTGCTTGTGCTGCATTCTGTTTCATCACTATACCATCGTTAACTCTAGTCCATACACGCCTTCAATTATATCTACTGTCTGGACAGGTTGCCCTTTTAAATCAATGTCTAGGCCAAGGTGCGAATCGAATTAATTTTTATTTTAACATTAACGTATTTTTTATTTTTTTCGTTACTTTATATGCGTAAATTGTTATATTTCAGCTGATGCTTGCTTTAAGGCTGCTTTGAGTTTAGTTCCGGAAATGCCGAAAACCATCGATATTGATGGAAGACAGAAAAGCTCGCAGCCATATTTGCTCTCATACTTATCGAATTTCTTGTCAACATTGTTAGTAGTTCCCGTAAGTATATTGATATACGCTATGTTTTTAATTTTATGATTTTAAGATTGTTCTGTATTAGGATAGCCCAGAGCATGGCGTCCTGTATTTGATGAGAGGCTTGCTCAATGCAGTTCAACGTTGCTTTGAGGAGAATACCTCAACCAAACCATATTTGTATTTACGTGTACTCGATCTTCTTTCAACGGTAGCGCAAGAAAATTATCCGTACCATATCGATAAGGTATTTCATCCTTTTGCGTACATTTGAAGGGGCAAATAAATAGCTGTCATATTTCCGATACTTAAAAATTAGAGAAATTAATTATAATCTCTAAAATTTATGTCACATAATGGCATTTCAGGTTGACTCAAATGATAAATTGTACGGATCGGATCAGAAATTTATCGGTGAAGTCAATAAAATATGTTCAAAAATCGTTGAGGAAATCTTAGGCCATCTCAAGTATCTTGGATCCACCGAGCAATTCGATAAACAATCAGCTCTGGCACTCGAGCTGTTTAATTGTTTTATTATTCGTGCAGATTTACGAGACACTGCATTAGCAAACATGGCTGTAAATTTGTGGCACTTATCACAACGACACGGTTCGGTGGATTCTAAAGTGACGGTAAATACGTATTTGGAATAATTAAGATTTAGATTTTTTTATACATTGTTTTGCTTTTAAAATTTTTATTTCGGATATCCTTTTCAGATGAGGACAAAGGCTTATATGACACAGAAAAGTCATCATCGAGAATATGAACATTTTGCTGAAATACTGAAGAAAATGTCGAGATGAGTGACATTGAGACTTGATAACAATAAGGATCTAGCTTAAACGTTTTTTATTGGCAGTTGTTTTGGAAGACATTTTGTAATTGTGCAATAATTTGTCTGATTATGTCAATGAAGCCAAAATTAACAAATAATAGCAAAAATATAAAAAGATAATAAAAGAAAGATAAAACAGAATATAAATCATAATTAATGATTAATAATTATGATTAAACTTTAAAAGTTAATATACAATATTATTAGTTAATATACATCATACAATATACAAGTATTATATATTACGCATAGTTGTGTATTGTATATTACAAGTTAGTATACAATATACAATTGATTGTTAAGCATCATTTTATACTATATTTTTTCAAATATAGCAAATGCTGCTCAATATATGAAATGTATAAATAATCGATGTAGAGAGAATTTCTACTCAATAAAAACATTATTGTTCTAAATTTGTTGAAGAATACATTTGTATAACTTTTGTCATAACTTTTTTTGAATATTTTTTAGTCCGTATCGAACCATTCATATATACTTTCAACTTACGAGACAATCAAGTATTGTCTATTACATCGTTTAGTTTATCATACTGCATTGTCATTAATTCACCACTTATCATAAACTCTTCATAATGTATCCTCATAATGTAACTGCCATAGAAAAATAATGATTATTTATAGACTTCATAAATCACACGATATATCTCCACGAGTACTCCAATATGGAAGACATCTGATTTGGAAGACACAAGATATTATCAAGATGATTTTTATTTTTTTAAAACAGAGCGAAGCGCATCCAGAAATATATCGGCATGATGCTCTGTGAAGGTCAACGCAGGCCTCAGCCGCACGGCCTGGCTGCCGCATCCACCTGTCTGAATACCTAACAAGAACAGAGGAAAATACGAAAACATGGAAGATATTCTTAGCACTCACATTTTACGTTGCAACATCACCTTACCTTTCGTTGCAAGTTTCTTGATGATGCTATCTCGCGCTTCAGGCGAGGGACAGTTAAACGCTATGAAAGTCCCACGTCCGCGCACTGTACTGATTACGTTGGAATGTTCCTTTTGCATATCCATCAAATGTTTTAACAGATAATTGCCCACGCGCGTAACTCTATCCAAAAGATTCTCCTTCTTAATCGTTTTTATAATCGTTTCGAGCAGGATCACTTTGCTGGGATCGCCCATCCAAGTATTGAACACACGATATGACAGTTTCGGTCTGCGTGGCAGATAATTACACGTTAATACTTAAAACATGATTTTATATTATTTTATCATTGAAAAAAAAATATTTACTTTAGATCCTCCGAGTGATAATAACCGCCTAATTGCATTTTCTTGCTGAAAGTCATTACGTCGGGTGGAGTATCTAAATTGAAGTGCTCGTGGCACCACATTTTTCCCGTTGGTCCGCCACCGGTTTGCACTTCGTCGATAAGTAACGCGGCTCCGTACTGAAATATTTTAACGCGAGATTGTAATATCTTTTGATAACGTACGGTAAGATAATTGCCTTGCAAGCTATGCCTTACCTTTCGTGTCACGCGTTGAAGTTCCTGAAAGAATTCTGGGGATGCGTGATTGTCGCCGCCTTCCGCTTGAATAGGTTCAATTATCACGCCGGCTACTGGTACTTTCTTTTCGTTTTTGTACTTCTCAAATAATTCCTCGACCTAAAATATCAAAATTTTTTAATCTTCTCGTGCGAAACATTCAAAGAGATATTTAACACTAGAAGTACCGAATAATTATTGACCATTTCTATTTTTTAAATTAATATTATATTTTTTGTGTAAAAGATAGGATCCTAAGATGTCTTGACTTTTCAGTAATTATGTTTTTTATGATAATGAAACATTTAGTTTTCCATCACTTTCTTAATTTTCTATAATTAATTTGTTTGTGCTTGATCCTTTTAATGAGTGAGAAATATTGGTTCTTCTGGTGTCAATGTACAATAAATATTTGAAGATATACCTCTGCGAGGCAACGCTTATCTTCCTGCTTGTTTTCTCGCACGTTTTCTTCTAAAGGATATTTGTACTCTGGAAAGGAGGCGATAGGCCAGTCGAAAGCTGGTATATCCATCTTATGAATATACTTGCTGTGAGTCGTTGAGAGACAACCTAAGGTTCTTCCATGAAAGCTACCTATCGATATTAAATGTTTCATAAAGGTTCCTAATTGGAATGAAACTTGTTTTTACTCGGACAAATGACTGACCTTTAAAGGACATAATAGAGTATCGCGGTGAGCCAGGGATTTGGTTCATCATACACGATTCTATCTCTTCCTTCGTGAACGGTTTGCCTTGCCTTTGTTTCTCAGCGTACCAGATAAAAATGTTTTTAAAAGCATTCTCATTAGAACAAGAACCGCACATCATTGTCGTAATGTGTGTTAATCCCGGTGGTGCCAACTGTCCAAAATAACAATTTCTTTCAATTGTGCCAAGATAAAAGACGATATAGAAAATGAATTATAGTTTCAACATATATCTGTTACCTCTTTCTTAAGCAGAACATCCTTTAATCTATTAGGCCAGTCTTTTCCTGGAAAGACAGCTAAAGCAGGTCTATTCGCTATAATTCTCTGAAAAGAGTCATAATCGTTAACTATTTTTCATGCAACTCGAACACCGTCTTCGTAAAGCAAAATAATTTATATGAAGATATATCAAGAATATCCGATTATTAGAATTTCTTCTCAATACTGTATATATACTTAAAGTATAAGTGATACATCTTGTAGAGGAAGTTAGCACGCAAATTGCATACATGAAAAAAAATACGGTACTCCGCGACGGTGTGCTTTTATATCACTCACTTGATTAACGGGATCGGCGAGAGCCTCCAGCATCGCGGGATGATTATACCCTAGAGGCATTGATGAGATTTGCATATAAACGTCCAGCAACACATTCCCGTCAACGTCAATTATGTAATTACCGGCGGATTTTTCATAGTCTGCGAAGAATTGTACGGAAGACGCTTGCTGAAGTCACAGATTTCAACATTGTAAACCCATTTCGTCTCTGGTATATTTACAAAAGATTTGGCATTATTACTCATATCTTATGTGTACATTTAAGTCTACATATAACAATTCTATATGACAACGGTACAACTACATAGCTCGAACTATTAGATTGAAATTCGTACGAGGCGAAGCGTTCAAAATATCGTCGCGGATAGCAAGCGACTAAATTAATAAATTAAAGAAAATGTGCCATGATGTCACCCAAAGAATCAAGAGGGTCTGACGTACTTGTATCGAACTCAATTCTTGTAGCAAGCTGCGCGATCGAGGGCCCGGTATTTCGGTCATAAGTACCGGCCCTTCAGGTTCCCTCGGCACCGAACCGGTTAAGCATCTCTTCCACGTAGTAACGCCTGCATGACAATATTACATTCATATTTAAACAAGTATTTCTACGTGCAAATTTCTACATTTCATTTAAATATACGGACTGTCCCAAAATTCAGGAATCAAAATACCACAAGAAAATTCTCAAAAAAAAAGTTTAAAGGTATCATTAAAACGCCTTACATTTTTTGTGTGCCACAGTCTTTAGTTATCGCGCGTGGCGAGACAAGCAGCCATTTAACCGTAACGTTTAATTCACTTATGATTTTAAATCTTTATATCTCAAGAACTACTGCTCGAAAAATGGCAAATAATTTTTATTTTTGGGACTTATTCTTACTGTGAATTTTAATTCACGAATTTGGGGACATCCTGTATATTCCCTTTACAAAAAATACATATAGATATGTGTACATTACACGTATAAATTTTTGTGCGCTTTTGGATTTTACTGACATATCCACACCCGAGCAGAAAAACAACTTAACTCGCTAAATTGTTCTACAACTCTGATGATCAGTTTTATTGACGGTAGTTAAGGATGATTGCTTGATACATTAGTGTGATTTTATGTATTTGAACCCCTCATAAATCATTATGTTGCAATGACGTGGGATAAAAGCCGCAAATGCACAAAAGTATGAATAAAGAAAATAGAGATTGTAACAAGGAAATTATGTTAATAACAATTTGTATCTCTAGAGACATTGAAATCAGAATTAAAAGATAAAATTCTCATTTATAATGATATCTGATTATAAGATATGTATGATAAACTTTTGTGTGATTTTGATTGAAATAACATGATGTTTTGAATGATGAACTCTCCTATCTTAGTGATATCAGATCTTCTGTTTGATATCTGAGACACTTTATATCACAAGATAGAATTTAATTCAATACAAATATGTGAAGTAACACAAAGTTGACAAGAGTGATAATGCTTGTTTTTTTGCGTTATTCCAAAAAATTTTCTACTTTTTAAAACCAAGAATTAGTTGTTTAAAATTAAAAGAGATTATAACGAATATCCTCTTTAGATTGTATACATCTCGTTGACACTTTATATCTATATTTAATTTACCTTATCATACTGAAAGAATTCAAAATAATCTAAAATATCTGGCAACCGTAATACTAATTCATATTAATACTATTTATACATATTAATATTATTTTATTGCCCGTTTTATCATCAAGAATCAAAAATATTTGTCGTTGACACAAAGCTGTGTTTTCTACAAAGTCGATTTAAAATTAACACTACAACGTTCAATATTGTGACGAAAATAAATATTCTTTTTTCCTGCTATTTAAGATTTTGAATAACATTGACTTAATTAAATTTTTGAATATATATAAGATTAAATTAATTAAATTTAAATAGAAAGTATTAATACTTTTTTTAATAAAGATACAGTTAAAAATATCTATTAAAAATGCATTGTGAGAAAGTTAATATATTAATTTCTATTTAATATTCACTACTTTTTTGCTTTCTGCGATCGCTGCTCTGTGTAGGGATTTAAGGTTCGCGGGGCGGCGAAGCAGCTGGAGCCGGGATGAATTTATCGATTTTGTCACGGTCCACGCAGCATCCGCGATAGAGCGGCGTGCTCCAGGATAGATTCTCGTCACCCATTATGTGAATTACATGAATCTGAAGAAGAATGAAGCAGTATAAATACCGTTTAGCAGCTGTCGGAGCGAGGTCCGCCCATTCAACGCACGATGATACTTGTTAACGAGCATTTCCGTTCAAGACGAGAGCACGGATACAAAGGCTACTCAGCAACGTCGTCTCTGCCGAAGGGATGGAGCCGTACTGGTCGCTGATACGCGCTGATAGCGTTCACCCAGTTTAAAGAGCCGAGAGTCTCGTGGGGGCGCGAGTTGCTCGAGCAGTCGCTTCTGCTCAGCGAGAGAAAGAGAGAGACAGAGAAACAGACAGAGAGAGAAAGAGAGAGAACTCATTTCGTGTATATCGTCGTAGGAATTTACCGTCAATTTCAGAGCGCCGAATACCACAAGTATTAATATTCTACTCGATGTGCGGAAAAAAAAATTCGGCACGTACAGCAGATATTTGGCAGCGCGTGTGAAAGGTATCGAAGGCAACAAAAAAAAAACATCGGTCTCTTTTCGCGATGCTCCGACTGCGAAAGCAGTCACTGATTAATGCGAGGTATCAAATTGTCCTTGCTTGCACAACTGTCTGTACGTCTGTTTCACCGTCAACGAATACCGTTGCGCTTCGTGTCAGGAATAGTACTGCAATTCCAACGGTTCCACGTGGCGCGATATGGTGAAAGTGAAAGTGCAATTTCGGGCTTTTTCTTCATTGGTTATATCATTTAAATGCGTAACAAAATTATACATGTAATTCCCTGAAAAGAAGTCTTCCTTTGAATGTCCCTCGTTTTACGAGCCTCATACCTGTTTATCACAATCATTTACGATGCTAAGTTATGCCGCATAACTAATTTGTAATTTGATGTTAATTTAATGTTAATTTGGCATTCATAATTAATTGAGATATAATTGAGATTCTATCATTATCATACATTATTCACAAGAATTATTGAATTTCGTGGCGATCGTTATTTGGCCACCAATGAACAATACAGCTATAAATACGAGTATGTGTATACATATATTAGGTTTATCGGAAAGTTCGTTCCAAATCGTGTAAGTCAGGACGCAATATTTCATTCAAAGAGTAAATTTATTGAAGTAAATATGTTCATAATATTTAAAAAACGACGTTTAATTGAATAAAATCAAATTTGTACATAGAATAAAAAAGGGCTAAGAGCAACAGTAAGATCTTAATTGCTACTATTTAATCCTTACAATATACATTAAAAACAAGCGTTTCGACCACCGACTAGGTCATTCTCAATATTAAAGATAAAAATTATAAATAATTATGTTCTAATAACACGAATTCAAAATTTCTTCTAACAAAAAACGTTTAATAAAAGTATCTAAATTCTACTAATTAATATTAAAATTAAAAATGTCCTAATAACGGATAAAACGTTTAAACAAAAGTCGCGTACCTACATTCTACTAATTAATATCATATTAGACTTGTACTCTTAATCTGATGACTTATATTACTTTACTTGAAGTCATATATGTGCTTCAAATTGTAGGAATTTACAAGAACCTAGTCACTCCAATTAAGGAGGTTGTAAGGAGAATGCAATATGTTAAGAATTGCTTGAAATTTGGAACATAGCTTTATCTACAAAGCATGCTTTTATATAAATTTTTTCAGATTTTTTGACCAGCGCATTTTTCTGTAAATTAATAACAAAATTCTGGATTTTATAATAGACTATCTCTCTTTCTCTTATAGGAGACTCGATTCTATGTATTTATTTTCAACAAATATTAATATTTTAAATTAAGAATCGAATAAATTTATGTTTAATATATAAAGTATAGCATATATTAAAAATATATTTGAAGATTAAAGCAACTTTTACCACTCAGTTTATTAACAATAGTAAAAAATATAATCAAAGATGTGATACTTCTGATTGAAACTGTTTGATGGAGAAAATGTGGCAACGTTGTTTCATCATCGCGAATCAAGAATATTCTATCAGTTGAGTAGTGCCGTCAAAGTTTCACTACAAATGCTTCTAAGCATTTGATTTACTAATTACAGAAAAAAAATTGTACTAAATAATATGTCAAAGAACGCTTCAAAACATTTATAGCGTCACGTTAACCTTATCTACCCGTCAGACATTGCAATCAGACATTGCAGTTTGCAATGTTACCAACTTCGATTTTTCAGTTTTACACCGTTGCCAAATCATTTCTTGAGCTAAAAATATTTATTGTTCTAAAAATTTTTTTAAAAAATATATGTTTATCTTTGAAACTTTTACACAAATAAACACTAATATTTTTTGCATTTTAATTGCATTATAATCCATATTTCTTTAAATTTTAGCTGTTTATTTCTTCAAATTTTAATGTTTAAATGTTGACTACACTCCATATTTCTTTTGTATTACAGCATTCCCCTCTCACTGCCCGCCTCAGCCTTACAACCTCCTTAAGTTGAATACAACGTAAGAGTATAACGTAATTTGCAATAGTCTCGATCAATGTATCCGTCGTGTATAAATATTTGATAAAATTGCATTTGTGAAAAGCTGTTGAAAAACTGTGATCAAAGTAAATTATGTATTAATATTATGTAATAATAGTAAATTGATATAATGGTAAATACCTTGATCGAGTTCCAACGATATAATAATTAAAGTTACAAATTGTTCTTAATCTCAATGTTAGATTAATTTTTATAACAGATGCAGTGTTACGAAAAGAACTTCTATCTTCCAGAGTAACGTTCTATTTTGAACTGCCTTAATGACCTTTATAAAGATAAAAAAAATAATAACGATTAGATAAAGAGAGTATCCTTTGTAGTGGGGGAGTTTAATAGGAATGGAAGAAGGGATAATAAGGAAAAATTTAGGTTAGAGAAATGTGTTCGATGACCTTGGCCCATCTCTCGGGTAGCTGCACGATGCCCTTGCTCCAAAATGAATGTTTCTTATTGGAGAAGAATTGATCTGTCAGTGAATTCTGAGGGCTCGTGAAATTGAAACGAACTTTCCGAACGATTTAATATGTACACGTATATAGATGTATATACATCTGCAGGCACGTGCCTTCAGTATATACATAGTTGAAAGTGTTTATGCTGCGCTTGACCCCATTGCGAAAGGCGGAAGGCAAATAACCAGTTACGATCGCTCTTGTCTCGAGACAGAATATAAAGAAATCGATGACTGGACAGGTATATCAGACGAAAGCAATAAACCGATCTGTCAGTCAGCGGATCTTATTTGACAGAGTAAGGATACCGTATTTTTCTCATGGTTCGAATACGAACTTTGTATTGAAACGTGCGAGCATGCGAACGATGGTCGGACCTCTGGTCGACGATACAATTTCGAGCGAATGCCAAATGGACCGCGATCGAGGATTTTCCAGCTTCCAGCCTCTGATCATCCCCACTATACAGCTGGGGGCCCATCCGACTTACCTGGAAACCACGCCTCAAAGTCCTGTGCCTACGGTTGGAGGTGATCGTGTTTTTGGGCAGCTCTGGGCCGCGCACGACTCACGCACATTGTCACTCGCGTGAACGCACTCGAGTGGGTCCGTCCGATCGTGCGGAACTGTCTTCCCAGGTGACAACCTGCAACCCGTTCCGAAAGAGCACCCTGCCGATTCTCACCTGCTTAACAATCCGATCAGGCCGAGCACGTGCACTCGAGTGAGTATGACTTTGCGGTACCGATATACTCTACGTGTTGTCATTCATAATTTGTTAGTACCGGACGAAGCCGGCGGGGATGAGTCCCGCATTCTGTGATCCAAAAATGCATTTAATTATGGGATCAATGATCGATTATTTCAAAGATCGCGTAAGGAATGGTTTTACTTTTATAAATCAATAAGCAATTACATAGCCTGAAAATATTTGACTTTTTTTTTTGCAATCCGTGTGTGAATTTCATTTTCGATTTATTTTTGCTTGCTAAAGTGAATCTGTTGATCGATTTTGGCTCACGTTATAATTTTTGAAAAAAATGGCGTTAAAAAGACGAAAACGATGATTTCGAGGGTTTTCATGATGTCATAGCAGTGTTAGTAATTTTTTCAAAATTTTATTAATGCCACGCGAAAGTATCAACTTTCGGCTTTAAAATACATTTTGTTTTATTTCGGTATATTTCGTTTTCGAGATAAAATAATTTAAAAATAGCTCTTTTCTTATATCATAGGATGATCACTTAATACGTGGAAAAGGCGTTTCATTCCATTTTAATTCTACATTATATGAAAAGTAAGTGTTTTTGTGCTGAGATAGTATAAAAGGCAATATAAAATTAACAAAATATAAAAGGGTAAGAAGATTATAATCTTTAATGAGTTAAAATTATAAGCTCTTTGGTGTATATAATGTATTTTGCCAATTTCATATTGCTTTTTATTTTGTATGATCCGATTATACTACGTCAGTATAAAAACACTTTCCACACATATATATATATATATATATAATGTAAAATTAAAATAGAATAAAATGCTTTTCCTACATATTAAGTATATGAGAACAGAGCTATTTTCAAATCGTTATTTCTTGGAAATGAAAAATCATACTTAAAAAGAAAATGCATTTTAAAAGTTGGTACTTTTGCGTAGCATTAATAAAATTTAAAAACACGATATTTTACTACACGATAGCCAAACTTAGATAACGGATTCGTATTCAACAGGTAAAAATATATCGAAAATAATTATTCACCCACGTATTGAAAAATAATGTTGAACAGTATTATCAATAACTGTATTAATTCTTCCGCATATATTTGCAAGTCGATCGAAGCAGTTCACGAGACTGAATCTCGTCTTTAAACTTGATTGCTCCCGTAATCTCTAGTCTTTAGATGAATTTGTGGCGTTATTGCGACCTTGACTTGACGTGGAAACAGGAGGTGCGTCAGTCTCTTTTTCTCCTTTCTCTCTCTTATTTTACTATGTCGCCGTTTTCTCAAACCGGTGCAACCCGGCGAACACGATTTTAATTTAATGATTTCGCAGTTGTGGATAGGTCGTCAATCCTTGAGTGTGATCGATAATTCTTTTGTTTTTTTATTGAAAATGCAAATGATAACACGATTTAATCATTAGAGAAGAAGATGGTATTAAATGGCACCCCAGTTACATTTTACACTATATAATTTTGTTAATAATCAATATTTAAAACTTGACAATTACATTCGTTAAAATGTTGTCGAATCGATTCCTCAAAGTTACAAAATATTTATTACTTAAGATATTATTATTAAATTATTAATAAAAATGTGGCGACATTGCATAATGACTCGAAGAAAAAAATGGGTGGTAATGTAGCCTTCCATAAAAATAGTTTGAAAATATTAGTTTTGTTTAAAAAACAGTATTTAGTTACAAAATTAACAAAAACATTTTAAAATGTATGCAAATGAAAGTATCGTACATTCACATAACTTCTGTATATAAGCTGCTCAGTACTAAAAATTTCAGTACTAAAAATACACGTAATATAAACTATAGATTAAGAGTAGAGCTTATCAATCGATTATCAAATAATTATTTTAATATGAAAACCTCAAAAAAGACGTTTGTGAGTAATCAATATCCATAGAGGACCAAGTTTAAATTTGCATATCTCAAAATATATACAGTCAAATAAAATGTTAAATAGCAAATAACACTAAAAAATACATATATTCTTATGATAATACGCTCAAATTTATGAAAAATAAGGAAGTAGGTGTAATTAAATGCTAACATGTATCTCAGAGAAACGAAATTTTACTTGAAAGTAAAAATGCATTTTAATAAGGGCTGACTATTGAGTATTATACAGGGTGTTTTCAAATTCGCGCCCGCGAAGTACAAGACGTCATACTTTACGCTAAAAGAAACAATGTTTTCCTTTTGCAAAATTGCGTCTGACAAGTAGTTTTTGCAGGAGAGCAGGTTGAAGTTGTACGAGTAAATAAAAAAATTATTTATCGAATGTAATTTTACTACAGGAAAAAGTTGTTCGTTTTAAAACAAAAAACAACTTTTTTCTTTAGCAAAATTGCGCTCGATAAGTAGTTTTTGCAGGAGAGCAGGTTGAAGTCAACAAATAAGCGCAAAAATTATTTATCGGAATTTAGTTGAAGGAAAAAGTTGTTTGTTTTAGCATAAAGCATCACGCATTGTACTTCGCGGGCGAGAATTTGAAAACACCCTGTATATTAGCGTCATGGTCAATAACGGCGAGCTACTAAACAAATAATTCCGTAGGTAATCATTAGGATTCGCTATATAATAGCGGAAATATTAAGGGAGTATATACACTGGCCATAATACCACCTTCTCCTCTATACATCGAAATATTATTAAACGTTCATTGATCGTAATAATTTTTTACTGTTTATTATCGTCAAGAAATTGCCTCTTCACGATATTTAACGCACATTTGCGAGCCGTAATGATAGGTATTATGCGTTTCCGTTTCTTGTGTCAAGAGTTAATAGAATTTATATTAGTTTCAAGGAGAAACAAGGATTTTACAAACGTTTTTATGTCACGTGTTTATTAACTGATAAAGAGAATTGCACTTGCAAATGATCCATAATTTATGACTGCAACTTTCGAATCGCGCGACCGACCCAATATATGAAGAGAATACGATACGAGGAGGATTCAAACACCGATATACCTTATAATCACTAGTAATTATGCGGATTATTGGCTCATCTTTTCTTGTCCTCCGTTCACTTGGTATGTTTATAAATCGAGATATTAAGCCAGTAAAGAAAACTGTCAGCAGGTTCGATATATAAATTTAGTAACGGGCAGTCTTGTACAGTTATAAACATAATTTAGGACGTGTGAAAAAAAAGATAAATTGGCACGGTGCTATAAATCTAACGGAAGAAGGTGGAGAATAACATTGAGAAAGAATTAATTGTAAATGACTGATTTAATCTGGGCTCGCAGAATCGTTCCCGGTCATTCGCTTCGCATAGGAATTCGGCACGATACTCGGCTCATGTTTATTCTCAAAGTCAAAATTCCATTTATTTCGCATTTTACAACCACGATTAGCATCACTTCTTTTAAAAATTGACTATCGCGTGAGAGGAATTTCGATGCTAAAATCGCGGTGCGATAAAGAGGTCGGGAAGGAGCGAGGAACATTGTTGTCAGAACCAGACAGCCTTACGTTATAAGTGTTAGATTTATGCGTCATCCCGCTATGTAGCTTTGAATTCCATTATGTCGCATCTCCGTCCACCGCATGCGAATTCTTCCAAGAGAATTCCCTCCGAAGGGAATTGGCTGTGCTTTCTTTCATTTAGCACTGCGATTTGACCAGCTGCTCTCGACGAAGGTTAACCGGGTTTGTTTTATTTTCGCTGAATCTTTCGTTTTAATTGGACTACAAGGCGAATATGTCTCATTGTGGCTTCACAAATCCTGCTATTGCGGAGTCACTTTTGATCAATTCAACTATGTAAACTGTAAATTTGTTACACACAGTAAAAAATTAAGACCCAACAAAGAATGAAGTCTATATATATATATAATGATTATATGTATATAAGGATTATTGTTACATAATTAATATTAAAATAAAAATAATTTTATGGCTCTAAGAATAAATCAAATGTAAATAAAATAATTAATACAATTAATATTAATTTTAATATTAATTATTTGAGAGAGAAATATTAATATTAATTCTTTTAATATTAATATTTTATAAGAATTGTTATATGTATATTAGGTATTAAGAATTAGTCACATTTGAGGGTTACAGTTATACCATCGTGTTAAAAAACGTTGTAGAACTTATTACCGTTATTTCTATTTTCAAATCAAAGCATCTGTCGCGAATGATGAATCTACGGTTTTATCTCATCAAAATTCGACGTGCAAATTCAGCAGCTGATTGAGACTGCGACATTGTAAATGGTTCATATTAGAGCCTAATGGATGCTGTCACTTAAGATCACTATGTATCTCATCGCGTGTCAAACAGCTGTCAATGACACGTGTACATGTTAGCGAATTCCATTTCCATTCGATATGCTAATCCATGTGCAAATAATCACATTTTTATTATTAATCGAAAATGAATATTAACTTAGTACACACCTTAGTTTTTGGCACCCTTACTACACTAATTTTTATCACTTTTACAAGTATATAAAAATTATTAAGTAATTTGTATGTATTTTGACATCTTTAGAAAGTTGTATATTTATAATAAATTTATATAAATTGTTATATACAATTGTTGTATATAATATTGTTGTATATTATATACAACAAAAAAGAAATGCGCAGGACACGAATGACCCAAAGGTGTGTATTAAGGATTAAGATTTCTTCTAAACATTGACATAAAAATTTATATTCTTCATCCACTGAAAGAATGATCCTTGGCGCCGATCCTAATCCTACGCTATACGTGTATCGCTTGATAATATGTGACATAAGCGCCAATGACGTTCCCGCCATTATTGTCGTAACGACACCATTGGCACAATACACGTTGCTTCACTTTCTTACGCAAGATTTGGCTTCTACCAGCTGATTCAAGGACATCCGGCATAATCTTGTTTCTTTGTAATCTCATTCCCCATCATTCGAAGGCGGAACTCATTACTATGCGATTGAAGTTTTGGTCACATTGTCTAATTCCAAGTTTGGAAAAGTTTTCATGCCCCTTAGAATGCCCCTGAAAACTTCTCCCAATAGGAGTTAAATGCGAGATGAATACGAAGTTCATAATTGACCGAGTTAACATAAAGCTCGACGTTGAATGATGCACTGCATCGCTTCGTTTGTTCCGTAATGGAGTTTTTATCTGTCTATAACAAAGAATGATAGCTTTTCTAGACTATATTTTACATGTATTATTCATTCACTATTTAAAAATCAAATCTCTTCGACCGAACACGAATAAACAAGAATACTTTACTAATTACAGTAATACTATAGTTTCAGGAAAACATGATCATCAGGCATCAACGAAACAATATCCTGCTCGTAGTATTACATTTCTTCATGCAAGTAAGATTTTGTTTTTTTTTTTTAAATTATGTGAATGACATTAAGATTATTAGAAGGATTTCCACTCTCTCGATCCCACAGAGGCCTTTTTATGAATATACATTTTAAGGAAGTCCAAAAGGCCTTGTTTTTGTTTGCCAATGGCAATGAAAGTTCGACCAACTCGTTTTTCAATATACTCCTTAAATACATCCAACCTCGTACAATTCACCATTTCGTAGCACTTTCCCACAGACGCGCCCTTAATATCTCACTCACGCGAGTAAAAAGTTAACGAGGCCGCCCATTTAATGGCATTGCATGTATAGCACGATTGAAGCAAGGCGCAAAGTAACAGTTTCATTTTTACGCAATTATTTGAATTACTTCTTGCTCTCAAACCTACCTTTCGTCACGAACCTTTGAAAAGGTACTCGACGTCCACGGCCATGGAAGATTAATGGATCCACCTTCAAGAAATGCAATGTGGCGGTTCGGCTATCCGAATCCAGTCAATTACAACGATAATGAGCTTTTTTGCGGTGGATACGCAGGTTCGTTCTCGCAAATTACGATTAATCTGCTGTAATCACCGCGGATGTTCGGCGTTAAAGCTAATATTGAAGATGGCTATTGTTCATCAGTGCATTGGGAGCAGAATAAAGGCAAGTGCGGCGTTTGCGGAGACGCGTATCACTCGAGCCAGCGTCCGCACGAGGCCGGTGGTGAGTTCGCAAATGGGATCATCGTTCGACACTACACCTTGGGGCAGGTAATGTAACTTTTGACATTTTCGCACACAACGTAATGCATGCAAATTTTAAATAGCACAATTATTTCGTTATATTTTCGTTGTATTTATGAAGAAAATATCACCCGCTGAAACTTATAATAATCAAAATAAAAAGGCATTTGTTGTATAAATTTTATTGCACTGAAAAAAAAAAACTGAAATTACAGCCAAAACGTTCACAATTGTTATATGATATTTCAACAATAAATGTTTTAACTCTGTTCTCTAATATCTGCGTTTGGCTCTTATCGAGTTCTGTTCTCCTTCATTGAAAAACAATGCTATAAACAGCATTATTTTAATTGAAAATAATCTCGTCGATTCAACAACAGTATTAATGAAAGAAATAAAATTTTATTAAAACAAGAGCGTAATATATTTGTTGTAGTTTTATTAATAAAGTCATTGACTAAACAAAATTATTTTCAATGAAAATGATACTATCGACACAACATTTTTTTCAGTGTCTTTTTTGTGAACTTATGATACTCGTTTTATTATACAATATCAGTATAATCTGTTTAAAGGAAATCGAGGTGGAAGTCGAACTTACAGCCAATCATTATGGGAGATTCGAGATGTATCTTTGTCCTAATAACGATCCGTCGCGCGAAGCAACTCAGGAGTGTTTCGATTCGTAAGTGATCTCTACAACTGGTACGTGAAACTACTGCTTTCGCTAATACACCTTAATCGCACAGTTATCCTTTGTACGTGTCTGGGACGCAGGACGTTCGTTTTGAGATTCCGCACGACACAGGAAAGAAGGGCATCATTAAGTACATGGTAACGTTACCGTCATACATAACGTGCTCGCAATGCGTCATTCAGTGGAACTACTACACAGGTTACGAAATTTTATCGTGCAATTACTCTTCCCGTTTCTTCCAGGTAGCAAGATGTCGTCTTATTCAATTAGTCATTTCTATGACGAAGGTGACGTCCAAACGTCATAAAAATGACGTAGGGCTGGTATTCATAGTCAGATCTTATATTCAAGATAGTCTTAAGTATAGTCTTAAAAAGTCACGAACCAATCAGAGGACCGTATTAGCGTCTTAAGACATTACTTAAGACAGTCTTAAGAAATAAGAACGGACTATGAATACCGCCCATGGATGTGTTACAGTCATAAACCAATGTTGAAAATATGTCTTTATTTTCGTGTTACCAACGGCATAAATGAATGACGTTATTAATTGATCACTAATAACGTTACCAGTACGTCGTTAATTGGCCATCCATCGACGTTGATAAGTATAACGTTGTAAATACCCCAAGAAATGCACCAAGTTAAGAGAAAGTTAAAATGACTTTATTTTGACGTCACGATAATCAAAATGATGATTTTTGTTACAAAATTTGGCTATTTATTGAAAAGTTAAGAATCAAAATTAAGCCATTTTGATTTTTTGTTGACTTTTATGTGTTCTTTTGGGACATCGTAAAATGGATAAATAAATGACATCGTTAATTGATCAAAAAGATAACGTCATTATTACATCTTAAATACGTCATTATTACATCTTAAATAGAAATGCTTCCTTTACATGTAAATGAAGCTCGTGGTTATGAATGAAATTAAAAGTAATGAATGATTTAATTGAAAACTAAGTCACAGTAGTTACTTCAATGTAATGAACGTGTACATTAAATTTCACAAAATTTTATGAAAAATACATTAAATTTCCTAGTTTCATGAGAAATACATTAAATTTCATGTACATGTACAATATACTTTTCAATTATAAATACATTAAATGTAATATAATGCCACGAAATTAAATTCAAATTGTGTAGCTTAAAAGTACATTAAATTTCATGAAATTTTTAACAGTGTAGGTAACATGACGTCAATTCGAAATGACTAACTACTGACATCAAGGGCGGAATCCATAGACGTTACTCAAGATTCGAGATGGTCTTAAGCTAGTGCTTGAGATGTCATGAACCAATCAGAGAGTATTAGCATCTTAAGAGATTGCTTCATGAGATTGTCTTGAGATTAAGGACGGACTATGGATTCCGGCTCAAAATGGCTACTGGCTAATCTTGCTACCCTGGGCTATGTCGCTTCGAGGGCGATCTCTTATCACGTCTGTTTTACTATCAGGAAACATGTGGGGCACCTGTGAAAACGGTACGGAAGCCGTCGGATGTGGAAGACCAGAAACTTTCCGCAACTGCGCCGACGTGAGCATCGTCACCAGTACCGGTGGGATACCGCCGCGGTTTCTGTATCAGAATATTCTTTACGAGCTGTACTCGATAGGTCCAAAATACTCCACCGCGCCGCTCGCACGGCCATTGAGGTGAGAATTGTTGTGTTAAAAGGATACGTTAATTCGCGCGCGTGTCAGCGTCAAACGTTCAATTGTTGTCGATACGACACGCACGTGCATGGGTTTCACGATTTCAGAGTTCAAGTGTGCGAGCCAACTGCGGCTTATCGATACAGGCAGAATATGACCAATTGGTGTCAAGTGAATTGCATTCGCATCCCGTCGAACTGTCCGCCTGGTGTCTGTCACTGCCTGTGAGTATCCATTAAATTGATCGGTACGCGAGTTTAAGCAATAAATTGTTATTGACTCGGAATTGCATTAACCCTGCTAGTCTCTATTCTTTACTATACGATCATATTATTTGGGTCAATACGATTAAAAAGCTTTAAAAAATAAAAAATAAAAAATTTTCACGGAAAATTGATTTTAACGGTAATAAATGAAGTTATCAAATATTAGAGAAAAAAAATTTTTTAATATATATAAAATATTAATAAAAAGATAAATTACATTTTGAGTCAAATTTATTATACTATCATGCATTGTTTAGGTAGATATGACTAAAAAGCTCTAAAAAAATAACAGATAAGCAATTTTCACAGAAAAAGATTTTACATTATCAGACAAAGTTATCAACTACCAAAAAAAAGATTTTTTAAATATTAGTCAGAAAATAAATTACATTTTGTTAAATATTATAGATCTGAGCGGATCAGCGGGATTGAAGAATTAATTCGATTATGACTTTTATTTTAGCGTTCGTGTTTTCAAAAATTCCTCTCTGATTCTTGTTTCGATATGATTACAGGAACACTTGTGACGCTATCGGAGATATCGCCGATAAACCTGGAGCGGACCAATATTGCCTGAGACGTTGCATGCGTTATCCGTCGAACTGTCCGATTGATCGCTGTAACTGTTATTGAAACTGTATAAACCATGACCGGTATTGACATTCTACGTACAGCGTCAAATGTGGGATGTGAATATGCATAAGTATCGTCGAATTAATAAAAGTCTGACCGTAATACGCGTAATTTCGCAGCTTACTATGAAAAGTATTCTATACGGATAATACTACGAAAGTTTCTCTGTACGTTTCTCTTACCTTATTCGTGGCTGCTGCTTCCTGGAAAATTTTTGAGATACGCTATAAATGTAAAATCCACTTTGCTTAGAAATCCATGATTTATGTCGAATTCTCACAAGCTAAAATTCTATTTATAATTTTATATCTTATGCATGATATACTGCAATTTTTTAAAAATATATATTTTAATATACATTTTAGATATGCGAATATTCCATAGATATATTTTAATTCTTCAAATGTTTCTCGTATTAAATACGACGACATATAAAATTATAAATAGAATTGTATAATAATGTGACGCAATCTATAGATTACTTAAAGTGGACTTTAAAGTAATAAAACACAAATAATGCAATATACCTGCTCTCTGTGAAACGCGAGAGAGGTGAGTGACGAAGAAAAACCGTGTAATGGCACTATAATATTTAATATTAGGACATTCTATTGACAGCTTAAAATTTTTCACGCGTATATCACATATTATATACGTAATCGTCAACGTTCCCCGCGGCCTTATGATATATTAATAATGCAGCTATGTTTAACGAAACGATGAGACGGTTCACCAATTTCACGCGCTTCTCCAATCGCCAACGAGAATTCGTAATTAATGATACCAATTGGAAAACGTACGAGTTCATACATTTTCGCAGCAATGTATTGTTTATGTATATATTATACATATAATCATAAATCTCTCCTCACTATAGTTAACACTTTACAAAACTATATACACTAAAGCCATCTTTGTATCGTCTACAACGCTAGCTAGCAACATTTTCTTTTTTTCCTTTCATCTCTCATATATATAACATATTCTTTTATATATATATATATATAATTATATATATATTTATATATTTATGTCGGCACGCGCTTTCATACGCGCAGTATAATAATAATAATCGTCGCCAAAGTGCGTAACATTAGCGCATCAAGTTAAAACTCGTGCTACGCCAAATTCTAGCGCGAGGTGTACGATAATACAAAGTTCATCTATCTGTCACTTACTGCTAATTGCTATGCAACTAATTAACGTCCGCGGTCGGTTGCGGTTTAATTATTCGTGTACTCTCTCCTTCTCTCTCTTCCTTCCGTATTTTCCACACGACTCTCCGCTTTATCATTAATCCTCTCATTCCCTATCGATACGCAATATTATGCAATTGGCGGAGCACTTCTCATTTCGACGGATTATTTCGTGCATTAGTAATGAGGTAAAATAAATCACGTTAAATTATTGTCTTTATTTTGATAGATACTTAAATTAAAAGTAATAAATATATTGTCGACGTGTTATTGCGCTAATTAAATTTAACTAAAGCTACTTAGATATTGGATTCTTGGGGAAATTAAAGAGAGGTATAATTTAGGAGTGGGAGGATTAATCGCGACACGCAGACAGCCGCCTCGAGCTTCGATCTTATGGACGATGAGCGAGCAGATCGAGAAACACCCTCTTGGTACTTTATACACTGTCGTTTCGACGAATGCGTCCTCAGGACGACACAATTACGACAGAAGTTGCATTAACTTTTCGCGTCAGAATGTAAAAGAAAAAAATAAAATAAAAGAAAAAAAAATCGTTCGAAGATCAAATTCCAGAACTCGCGAGAAATCATTGGGAAATAATGGTGCCTCTTATGAAATTGCGGAAAGGAAGGTAATCCTGTATGAAATGCACGGCTTTATGTGCATGATTTTCTTTTCTTTCCTTTTTTTATGCAATTAAGGGTGCGGTTAAAGTTCTACTACAAATGCTTCGAAGCATTGAACTGACCGATCAGAAGAGAGAATTTTACGTTTGACCGATCAAAAAATACTTCAAAGCATTAATTCCGAAACATAATAGGTGTAATAAGCTTTAAGCCTTAAGAAACTGACCATTTATAGTCGTTTATTCTTCTTACATTCGACTGTGATTAATCAATTTCTTACTGTTACTTCTTACATCAAGCTTCTTACAGAGAAAAAATTTACTATGAATGCTAATCCTATAGGTACCATGACGGCAAATTCTACTTGCAAATATGGATATCGAAAATTATTTGCAGGTGTAACAAATACTTATTTTTTGTACTCGATACAAAAATTATTATTTGCAACAAATGCAAAATATTTGTCAAATATGCAAATTTGTTTGCTATAAACAGCAAACAAATTTGACAAGTAGATATTGCAAGCCTTTTGCATTTAGAGCAAAATTATTTTTCTTTATATGTTATTCCATATATTGTAGACGACGCATTATCCTGGATCTACAATAGGTATTTTAAGCCTTAAGTCGTAAGAAATTGACCAATTACAGTCGAATTCGAGAAGAATAATCGATTGATTCGTCCATTTCTTATGGCTTAAGGCTTAGAATTCTATTGTAGATCCGGGGTTACGGAAAATGGTAGTCCTTAAGGCTTACTACACTTATTGTGTTTTAATACGTGGTCTACAATGGCAGTAGCGGACGAGGCTGTAAGAGTAAGAAATTGACCAATCACAGTCGATAATTCTTCTCACATTCGACTGCGATTGGTCAATTTCTTACTCTTAAGCCTTATCTGCTATTGCTACTGTCATTACGTGTTTTTCAATAAGAATACAGTCAGACACAGCGTAACAAGTGAATCATTACATTCTCGTTGTTTGTGTTAAACAAGGACGAAATGATTCACTGTGTTACTCAGTGTCTGACTGTTTACTTGCTGAAAAGCACTCATTATATCCACGCATAAAACCTGTTTTACAATAAATCGCAAGCCGTAAGCTGTAAGAAATTAACCAATCATAGACAATTATTTTTTTCATATACAACTGCGATTGGCCAATTTCTTACGGTTTATGACTTGCGACCTTATTGTAGAACAGGCAGAAGACTTACCATGATACCCAACATCAAATCACCATGGAAACGTTCAGTCATTCAAACGTAACGGATGTGTTTATTCGTTTTATCGATGCGACGTCGCTATTCCTCACTGTCGACGATTCCATTCTTCATTTTAAGACCACGCATACAAAAAGACAGTAAGACGTAAGCAGTAAGGAAATCAACATGTTGGATAAGTTGGATTGGTTATTGCTTACGTTTTACTGCTTTAAGTTTTTTGTGTGCCATGGCCTTTACTTTGCACGAACTATGCGCGAATTATGACGATCGCGACTGAACGTGGCGGATAATCAAAACGGTTCCTTCCGGAATTGCCCGTCACTCGATTACGGCACTTTCGACGCTCATCTCACGTGTGAATAACACAACACAGAAAATCGCTTTGGAAACGATCCCTTGGAAGGGCGCGAAGTTCGCGTCAAAAATTCACTATCGATTTTACGCGCTCGATATGCAAAAATGCGAAAGCGATGGGGAAAAAAGCGGTTAAAGAGAAAAATAGAAAAAAAATATAATTATACCAATAAAAATTTAAAAGTAATATGAAGATATTATTTAGCATTTGCAAAATTAATTAATATTTTTGATTAAAAATATTATTACATATTGCTGTATTAATATAAGTAATATATTTCAAAGTTAGTAATGTTTCAGTAGAGTATTTTTACATTTCTAAATTGGGTTTCTAAATTGGGAAGTTTTAATTACGACAGTGAATATACGTAATTTTTATAACTTTACTTTCTCTCCATGTTATACTTTTAATTCTAATTTTTTCCATTAAAACTGTGTGTCATGAGTTTTTAAAATTCATAGTGTAAAGCCTGATTTACAGATCGGACTGAGAGTTTCATCTTTTAATAAAGTTGTGACACTTTTTTACGTAAGCAAATGAGCTGCTACAAATGTACTGTTTTTCCATAAAAATATATTAAGATTAATCTATTACTAGTATGTGATTTGCTGTGTTATTTCTTGTTTTTTATCACTTTTTCCTTTTTTGCCTCCTGTTTCTTCGTTTTCTATTATCTGAGATAAAAGTTGACAAACTTTGGAAAAGACAAGAAATATAATTATCGCTAAAACGGTCGCAAAAAAGGAAAAGACGAGAAGTAAAAAGTGAGAAACAAGAAGCAGATAGCACATTGTAGATTAGGCTTTTAATCTTTACAATCTTTCCTTCCATTATCTAAAAAATACAATATTTTTTACTCTTGTCGCTTTCTTATCAACACAGCGATTTATATGTAATAACATCGCAAATTATTTTAGTAAAAAACAGAATATTATTTTCGCATTCAAGTATGTAATATCGCGCTCAAATCATCCGCAAAAATTATTGCAAAATTTGTTTCCGTCTCGTCACAATAGAATGGCAGCGCTAGGCTTTGCATTATTCGCGTTAAATCACGCGATAACTGATAAGCTTTACTTTGGCATTATATTCTCCTATAGGCTGCATTTCAACATATCTTCTCTGAGAGAAATTTTATTCGATATTATATAATATTTATTTTTTCTTTTATTTATTCTTGCACTAAACTGTATTAGAACATTCTTTGGTAATCGGTTTAGCAAACAAAATTAATCCGTTAGCGCTTAGTGATTCTTTAATATAATTAATTTTTGCCTTTAGTTCTTCGCTGAATCTACACTGTTAGAAATGTTCTTAAATTTTATTTACTTTTAAGTTACACAATTTGAATTTAATTTCATGACATTACATTAAATTTAATGTATTTTTCATGAAAATTTATGAAATTTAATGTACACGTTCTTTTCATTTAAGTAACTTATACTGTAACTTAATTTTCAATTATAAATCATTCATTACTTTTAATTTCATTCATAACCACGAGCTTCATTTACATGTAAAGGAAGCTCGTGGTTACATTTCTAACAGTGTAAGTATAGAAACCAATTATATCTGGAGACACTGGCAGTGTCTCGGTGCTAAACATGGCGCGAGACACGGTTTAAATAACAGCACGTCAAAAACATTTTAATCTTTGTACGTTTTTGACATGCTGTTATTTAAATGAGCTGCTGATTTTATTTTGTATCCAATTAAACATTGAGAATGATCCAATAGGGGCCGAAACATTTGTGTAATAAACTTACGTTTTAATAATTTATGGCATTAAGATCCAGCTTGGCTTGTAGCCCTCGATTTATTAATTTTATAAATTATTTGAGCCTGTTACCAGATGGTAACTACTATTTATAATGAAAGTGTTTTTATTTTTTCTCTACGTGCCCTACAAGAGGAGATTAAAGAATCGCTAAGCACTGATTAGTTTTCTCTATTGAACGCAGCCATTATCTTTCTTCTTTGTTGTCACCATGTATATATATATTTCGATTTCGATAACATTTTTGTCGGAGATACCGTTTTGGAGTGTAACCCGAAAATACAAGATCGCGAGAGTTTTGTTTTAACTCCGGCCGGCTGGCTAGAGCGCGCCTTGTTTACATTGACTCGCGCGTAACTTCACTCCGTTAACGGACGCGCGGATAAAGTGGGAGGTGGGGAGAAGTGCGTCGAGATACTCCGAACAGACGCATGTCGCACACACCGAGCGAATTCTTTCTGTTGATTACGCCGCATACTTTCTGGCCGAGAGCAATTAAATCTGGAAGTCTCGCACGCAAAACGTGTTCTTGATTCTCGTTACTGTCGATCGCGGTTGTCGCGGGCAGCGCGCAACGTGACCGGTGTGAAGTTGCCGTCGTCCGATCTTTCCTAACGGACCTCGAAAGTTTTAGTGACGGGCGACTCGTCTCCCGTTATTTGTCTGTCCAGAGACTCGAGAGAACATCGCGCGTGTCGTGAAGCAGTCGAAGTGGATCGGAGTTCACGGAGTGCCGAATTGAGTGACGGTTGATCGCCGCGGAGTGATAATAATTAGCGGCGATCAATATTGTTTCTTGATATTCGTGATGATGGCGTTTGATGGCGGCCGGTCGTTATCGCGTTAATTGTCGAACAATCGACTGTAGATCGATTCTCTTGCCCGACGAGGGAATGGAGGAGCCGACGGATGAGAAAATGGTGGTGTCGACGAAAAGGCGAAGGAGCTACCTGTGGCCGGTGAGCGACTTGATAATTACATTGGGTAATTAAACGATCGTTAGTTCACACCGTCTTCGACGAGAGGCCTGTTCTTTTTAGCTGAACTTCTTGCACGGTTCATCTTTTTCCTTTTTCTCTGCAACGTGGAGGGAAAAGGAAGAAACATGAACCGTGCAAAAACTTTAGCTGAAAAGAACAGACCCAAGAATTCGATGCCGTTACGTTACAGCGATGCTGTCCAAGATTTGTAATTATAGGCATTGACTTGTGGATGGATATCGACGTTCATGCCTTCTGCATTCTTAAGGATGTTTTGTTTATACAATGTCGGATAAAATATCAGTCAAAATCAGGTAAAAATAGTTAATATCAGTCAATATCGTTCAAAAAACTTTGATATTATCCCGTGAATACTCCCTGAAACTAATTACAAAAAACAAAAATAATTTGACTTATGCAGTAAATGATTTATGCAGTAAAACCATATTTGATCATATTTTGCTGCAGTCTGAAGTCAGTAATCTTTAATCGAGTAAGTGAATTCAAATAATACTTACGAATATTAATTATTGTTTTATTAGTATATGTACGTATAAAAATTTGTTTTAATTCTTGATATTATTTCCTCATCAAATTTGAAAATAAATATTATAAAACGCGATTTTACATAAGAATCAAGACAAACAAAAAAATTAAATAATTTTTAAAGAAAGTTGTGTGCTCAAATTTTACATAAACATAATAATAGAACAATCTGTAAAATTTTTATTAAATTTCTAATATTTTGAAAATAAATACTAAACATCCTTAATGGAAGTAGAAAAAGGAAAGTAATAGAGACGTGAATGCCGACACATAAACTGTAGAACACAAACTAACAGTAACATTATATCAGAACTGTAATTTTCCATTCGACAATAAATGTAATATAATCAATGGTTACCATCTCTCTGACTTTTTAAACAAATTTCCAGCTTTCCGACTAACGGAAAAGATTTCATGATATTTTTTTCTAGAGAATGCATTACAAGATAGTAATTTTAATAGTGGTAATCAATCTCTGGCAAGATAGTGGAATCTCTCCGTCAGGAAAAATGGCAACCATAAATATAATATATGTACTGTATACGTAACAGTTACATTGTTAGAAATTCTCGAAATATTTTGGAGTGAAATCCCACTTTAATTTTCGGCTCCACCAATACAAGATTAACTTTAATCTCGATTTAATTTATTCTTTATCTTTTTTGAATTGTAAGAATTAGAAAAAAATGAACAGTAAATTAAACCGAGATTAAACTTAATCTTATATTGCTGGAACAAGGCCTAAAGAGTGAAAATAGAGGTACCTAGTCTTGAAAAAAAGTGGCTCAATTTTCAATCTTTAAAAATGCAATTGCACTTTTCAATTCAAAGGCCGTTTTCATGGTATGTATGATTATTTAAAGATTAAAGGTCACCGAGGGATCCATCAATGAAATTCATTCATGAATTTCTTGGTAACCTTTAACCTTTAGGTAACCATATATTGTGAAAACAGGTTTAAAAGTTTTAGAGAGAAATTATAACATTGACGTAATGATTAATCCGTGTTCTGGAGTCTAGTCAATGTCCAGAATTGCAAATCAGCACTGCATTAAGCAGCGTCTACAATAAGATTTTAAAATGTAAAATCTAAGCTTTTAAGCCTTAACCGTAAGAAATTGATCAATCACGATCGAACGTAAGGAGAATAATCGGCAGACTAATCAATTTCTTACGGTTTGAGATTTAAAGTTTAACTTTCACGCCTTAAAATCTCTGATGCTTTCCAACAACACAGTGATCATTTCATCTTTACTTAACATTGGCAAACTACAAGAATGTATGTCAGTTTCTACCAACGTAGATTAACTTCAATCTTGGTCTAACCTACTTTTTATCTTTTTCTGATTCTTAGAAAGAATAAGTATTATAAAACTAAGATTAAAGTTATAAAACCAAGATTAAATCTGCATTGGTAGAAATGGATAGTAGTGATTCATGGTATTACACCGTGTCATCTGTGTTTCTTGCTGGAAAGCATCAGAGATTTTAAGACGAAAAACTTAAAAGTCCTAAAACGCAAGAAATTGATCAATTATAGTCGATTAGTCTCCTTACATTCGATTGCGACTGATCAATTTCTAACAGTTTAAGGCTTAAAAGCTTAAGTTTTACGCTTTAAAATCTTATTTTAGACACCGTTTCACGGCGATCGGCGCTTTGAACTTTGACACACATTCCACACACCACGCACGTGTCCCGTCATTTTATTTACTGAAATAATAAAAAATACAGTCCCACTTTTATTTTTTTGTTTCAACTATCGTTTGGCTGGCAGTGCAATTTAAACGTTTTGACGTTTCTGTACTCTCCTAAAGCGCATTTTGCAGTCGCGTGTTTTCTGTTTGATGTACCTATATCGAATAACGTTAAGATGCGGAGACGTAAAAGGTTACCTCTAAGGGCTTAGACGAAAAATAAATCGCGCAATTTACGACCGGATTTACCTTTCGAGACTGATCGTGATAGCAATTGAGGCGAAGTAATCGGAACGATATCAATTCTCTTCCAACGCGATAAGTTAATCGATTAGGAAACGAGGACGGGTGGGGGTGGGGGTGTAAATTGGAAGCGATCTTGAGAGAGTAATTTGCTTTCTCACACTTTTCTCCATTCCTCGCGAGTTCAATGACGCAACTTACAATGTTTTATCACTATTGTCACTGGCGTTCTCGTCTCTTAGGCTTCGTGTGAATATTGCGCCACGTGTTTCGTGCTGAACGCAATTTTGGAGAGAGGACAGTGAAAATGACGAATCGTGAATCTTTCACGTTTCTACCTCTTGACGACACACCGACTATCTCCGATCGAGACGCGAGAAGTTGGACCAGTGAGCTCTATAATATATAGCTCTCTTTTCTGAAGCGAGCCTTCCTTATATTAAACTATAGAAAACTACAGCTCGACGGAGAATAGGAACACAAGCAAATACTGATCCTTCTATATTTTTTTTTTTTTACTTATGATAGTAAAACATCAGCCAATCAGCGACGGAAAAAGCAATACCATCTTTGCATCAGAATCCTTGTTTAGAAATTGACCCCCCAACTGCTCCATGACTCGCTCCAGTATGTTATAGATCTCACTGAGTTGGACTGGGAGATCTGGGAAGATCCGGGGAATCCAGAATCGCAGGAATTCCCGGATTCTTGGATCGCCTCCTCGTCGATCGATGTATGGATGCATCTCAAGGAAAATCCTGGTGGATCTTCGAGACCGTTGCGAGATCAAACGCTTAACACCGACAAATTGATCGTGCTCGTAGACCTTAGACCCGTAAATTTTCCTCGAAGTATTTGGAAATTGATTAACCTTACATTACTCGCGTGGTATTTTTTAAAATGTAGTTACTCGTGTGAGATGTTTCTGGTATTCCATAAAAGTTGAAACATCTTATTATATTTATTATTGATTTTAATAAATTTGATATGTTTTATTGCTGCTCTAACTTTATCTCTCTGCTTTATCGCTTTGCTTTGTTTATTGACCTTAATTAGAATAGAATAGAATTTATTTACTTCATCTTTATTGACCTTAATTTCATTTTAGTTGTTCAAACTTACACGAGCCTTATTTTGTTATTTTGTTTTGACACTCCAACATTATATATATATATCAAATTCATTGTTTTTTATGATTTACAATTGAATAAAGATTAATAATATTGTATACATTCTTTAGATAAATTAAGATAAATACGAAAATTTTATTTTAAATTGTGAAACAATTTGCGCTAAATATAGTAACGTGTATAAATAGTACTCATATACATTCAGCGGAATTTATAAAGCGGGGGTGTTCTGGACACCCCACGCGAGTAATGAAGTGCTATCTATACATAGATGTACGAAAAGAGTGATTTCGCCGAAGTATCCAAAACTTTAGATCCAGAGAGAGAGAGAGAGAGTGAGTGAGAGAGAGAGAGAGA